>NW_022436945.1:13157868-13245740 GCF_009761245.1 Sapajus apella
GCGGCTCCGTGGCGCCGACAAAGCAGCCGCGTGGGGCAAAGCAGTGGCGCTGGCCGGCACAGTCGCACTGGCCGAAACAGCCGCGCTGGCGACCGTGGAGCACCTCCGCCCGGGAATTTCCTAGTTTGTGGGCAATAAAAATGCGGCGTCCACTCACCCTCTGCGCTTTCACTGGGAGCTGCAATCCTGAGCTGTTCCTAAACGTCCATCTTCTATGTGAAACCTCTTAATGAATGCCAGAGTATGTGCTATTTCACTGATTTCACTGTTGAAGCATTGACACAATAACACATGACCCAAATGGATGATTTAGTAAGTAAATAAAATAGCCAAAAATGTTCAAGTCTTCTACTTGATATATTTTCAGCTAAACCAGGTGCAGATGAAATAAAATTTTAACACTGGAAAATCCAACATTTTTCAGCTTGTCACGTGGTATCTTTTCATCTTTCAGTTTAAATGTTACCTCCATACTCAGACTATCTCTGGGTATTTGCAGTACAACTCCCCGTGCATCCCACATGCATTTTATTTCTTTCCAAATGCTTATCACAATGTGTGATTATCCCACTTACGGGTTTAGGCATTGGTTTCCTTTCTTCCTCACTAGAACAGGAACTTCATAAGAACAGGGAATGTGTTTGTCTTGAACATCACTCTACTGCTGGTGCTGGTGAAACAACGGCCTCATAGCAGATGCTCAACTTATTTTCTGCATGTATGAATAAATTTTGCACTTACATCATGGAAATTCAGTGAGTGGTAAGTTTATATGACCCTACCACCAGCTTCCAATGAGGTAACTGTAAATTCCTTCATTTCATTGTATTCTCTTTTTACCTCTCCATCACTCTTTGTCTAATGTGTAATAAAAACATGCCCTTTGGAGTCAGATAATCCTAGATTTGAATCCCATCTTGACAAGTTTATTCTTTAATTCATCCAGTAAAATGCCAGGCATGATGTTAGATACTGCAGACTGCTAATAGTGACAGTCTGTAAAGTAAAACATGGGCAGCTACCAGACTATAAAGCAGCTAAATATGATTATTTATCAAATTTGGTTTTTCACTAGGATCCATCGGGCTTGTTAAAATGTATAGAATTAGAGCAACTCATGCTCTCCTAGAACCACTGAGGTTAACTCTCCAGGTGTGACACTTAGAAACTTGGGTATCTAACAATAATATAGTTTCTTTTCTTCTTATGATTAAGGAAGTTTAGAGAGAACATGAGCATGTTCCAAACTAAAGATTTAACCTGAAAATTTTCAAAAAGCAGCAAAGGCATTTAATCTGGGAGAAATCTTTTCTAAGGATTTTTTGGTGGTTGAGTGTAGCAGTCAGTATAGAGGAGACAATTATTTGTATGCTATTAGATAGGAAAATGGAGCTGGGCTTGGCCAATGCTTCTATTTATGGGCCCAGCTTCTGTTTGGGAAAAAACAAGTGAATAATGGTGCCCTTCACTGAAATAAGAGCTAGAGGTAGAGGAGAAAATTAAGAATTGAAAGGTGTTTGTGAAATTAGTGAAGCTTAGAAGTGAGGTCTTGGTCTATAGAAGGATTATGAGTTTAGTTTGGGATACATCAATTTGAGGTGCCTCTGGTTCATTCAGTTCCAGGAGGCATTTGGGAATATGAGTTCTAGGTGGTATTTTGGGTTAGAACTATTGATATGGGAATAGTCAGCATAGACATAACTATTGAGGTCATTGAAGAAAATTGGATTGGAGTTGGTGACTACATAGACAAAGAAAGGAGAAAAGACATGATGTTACATCTCTGTAGAATACCAATATTTAAAATACAGACACAGGGAGAAAAATTCACAAAAGAAAGTAGGAAGCATTGCCCAAAGTGGTAGGAGAAAATCCAGGGATGAATGATGTTATGAAATAACCCAGAAGGGGTTTCCAAAAGAAAAGAGATCACAGTATTAAATTAGGCAAGTTCAAGTAATATTGGAACTCAAAATGTTCACTGAATTTATAAATAAGGGGATCACTACTGACATTTGCTGGTGAACTTTCAATAGATAGATAACAACAGAAGTCTGATTATAATGAGCTGCAATATATATAAAATAAAGTTAAAGAGAACTTCAGAATCCCATCTATAAAATAGATATAATCATACATTTTTGGAAGAACAGATGAAGGCTTAAATGAGATCATTGGTTTCTGACACAATATCTAGTACCCAGTAGCTGCTCAAAATATTTTGACAAAACATTTTTTTCAAAATTATCAGTACAAGACCAGGTATTCCATATTAATTCAGTAGAATTTAGTTCAATTTATGTAGGCTAAAAGCAAAGACTGCATTAATTTGTATGGTGAAGATAGCAACTCATTTTCATATTTTTTTTTTACTAATTACGAGCACATAGGGCAATCCCTTTGAGCACACAGAGTTTATAAAATTTATCGAGATAAAATGTGCTAAACCTCTACCAAAAATACGTAAAGTGTACATTGATACATTGGCGCTGAAATAAAGCACTTAAAACTCTATGTATGCAAAGACAGATATAATTTAATAAACATATTTATAAATCAATTTTACCCTCCAATCCAGGGTGATGCTAATATACTATATTGTGAGGGGCAGAGATCAAGAGAACATGAACAAGAACTGTAAGAAATGTAATTATTAGTTAGATAATTAATTCATTTTTGTTCTTAGTTTTGAGTGAATTCTGTAAGTGGAACATCTCACTACAATGTCACATAGCTTCCTAAACTTTACCATTACTACTAGGCAGAAGATTCTCATTCATTTTTGGAGATCAAAAGATGGGGGCTCATAGAGAGTAAGAGTTGTCTGGGAGACAAAAGTGCTGGAATTTAATCTCTGTTTAATTCTGAACAAACTAGGTTGTATTTTCTGTTGTTGTTTTTGGCATCTCTACTCAAAGAAGCAAGGCATTGAGTTATCGTCATGATTCAGTCCCATAAACAAATATCCATTGGTAAAAGGGCCTAGTTCTCTGTAAAATCTTTACATATCAGTTGGTATGATATGACATTGCCCTTTGCTGAAAGATGAATAAAATAATTATACATACCCTCAAAGAACTTATGATTAGTTAGGACTTAGTAGTAGTACATATTTACAAGGCAATGAAAGTCTTACTCATCTGTAACTTCAGAAAGTTTAAAGACTAGAGTTTTATTGACCTTTGAGGAAGCTTTGCTCTTGGGCACTGCCTTGTGCAGAGTTGGCACTGGATGTTATTTATAGAGATTAACCTTTGTAGGGACATGGATGAACCTGGAAACCATCATTCTCAGCAAACTGACACAAGAGCAGAAGATCAAACACCGCATGTTCTCACTCATAGGCGGGTGTTAAACAATGAGAACACATGGACACAGGGAGGGGAGCACTACACACTGGGGTCAGTTGGGGGGAAATAGGGGAGGGACGGTGGGAGGTGGGAAGCTGGGGAGAGATAGCAAGGGGAGAAATGCCAGATGTAGGTGATGGGGAGGAAGGCAGCAAATCACACTGCCACGTGTGTTCCTATGCAACAATTTTGCATGTTCTTCACATGTACCCCAAAACCTAAAATGCAATAAAATAAATAAATGGGAAAAAAATAAATAAATAAATAAATAAATAAGCTTTAAAGAAAGGAAAAAAAAAAAAAAAGAAATTAGTAAAGATGACATCTTAGTTTATTCCTGATGCTATGACAAAATGCCACAGGCTGGGTAATTTGTAAAGAACAGAAATTTATTTTCTCAGAGTTCTAGAGCCTGGGGAATCCTGGATCAAGATGTCAGCAAGTTCTGTGTCATTGAGGGCTCCGTCTTTGTTTCCAAGATGCCACCTTACTCTGTGTTCTCACATGGCAGAAACTGGAAGAGCAAAAAAGCTCAGCTAGCTCCCTCTAGTGCTCTTATACGGCATTGATTCCATTTATGAGGGTGGAGGCCCACAGCCTAACTTAACTGCCTCCTAAAGGGCTCAACTCTTTTTTTTTTTTTTTTTTTTGAGACGGAGTTTCGCTCTTGTTACCCAAGCTGGAGTGCAATGGCGCGATTTCGGCTCACCGCAACCTCCGCCTCCCGGTTTCAGGCAATTCTCCGGCCCTAGCCTCCTGAGTCGCTGGGATTACAGGCACGCGCCACCATGCCCAGCTAATTTTTTGTATTTTTAGTAGAGACGGGGTTTCACCATGTTGACCAGGATGGTCTCGATCTCTTGACCTCGTGATCCACCCGCCTCGACCTCCCACAGTGCTGGGATTACAGGCTTGAGCCACTGCGAAGGGCCCAACTCTTAATACTGTTGCACGACGGATTAAGTTGCAGCATACAAATTGGAAGACAAACAGTCAAACATAGTGGATGATGAATTACTGCCTAGTCACTGGCAATCTATGGAGCCAAGAGTGCAAAATGAAACTGGTCTTCCATTGTGCCTGGGGCCAGAATGGCAACAACTGTGTGCCATTGGTGAAATGAATAAATATGTTTTTAAATCTTTCAACAGAGAGGGTACCATTATGAGCTTGTTAATTGGTTAAGCTATAACCCACATACAGATGGCTGCTCTAATCGGGAATTCACTCCAGTGGTGTCTAGGTAGCATTCTAATTAGGAAACTCTTGCATCTAAAAATAAGTTCCAGAGACCTGCTATACAGTGTAGTGCCTATAGCTAACAATACTGTATTGTACATAAAATTTGCTAAAGGGCTAGAACTTACAAAAAATAATAACAAAGGGGGCAAGAGAAAACTTTGGAAGTGATTTGTTTACAGCCTTGATGATGGTGATCATTTTACAGGTGCTACTAATCTACAAACTTATTGAGATTTATACATTCATATGTGCAGCTTTTTATATGCCAACAAAGAATGTGAATAAAATAAACATCTTCTTCTTCTAGACGGAAAGTAGTTTTTGAAAAGGAAAAGTCTTATTCTACAATTGGCATCTACCTGCACTTCTATTAACCATATCTAGATCAATAACAATAATTCACTAATTAGCTTAGCAATTATCAGAAAGAAATTACCATGGTATTTAGCAGGATACCATGGTTAATATGAGAAATGGATTCTCTCTGGTAAAATTATTCAAAATAAATGAACTAGCAAACATATTTTAGAAAAATTCTCACTATTGCATTAATAGGATATACAAATGCAGAGAAGCCTCTAGCCAGTACTATACAGAAAAGTCTCTATAAAGGTTTCTGTGCCAGGATATTGGCCAGGAAGGTTTTCAGTTGCCTTATAACAGACCAAAAATGACAGATACCTTCGTATGTCCTGTTGCTACATCTGCTTTGATTGAATGTTTCATGCAAGATGTTGATCAAGTTCCTTAAAACTGTAACTTCATCAAATTTACAGAACAAACAATGTGTGGTGGCTGGAAAGACAGCCAAATAGTAACAGCTCTGGTCTGCAGCTCCCAGTGAGATGAACACAGAAGGTGGGTGATTTCTGCATTTCTAACTGAGGTACCCAGCTTATCTCATCATGCTAAAAGTTCTCAATAAACTAGGTATTGATGGAATCTATCTCAAGTTAATAAGAGCTATTTATGACAAACCCACAGCTAACATCATACTGAACGGCCAAAAGCTGGAAGCATTCCCTTTGAAAACTGGCACAAGACAGGGATGCCCTCTCTCACCACCTCTATTCAATATAGTATTGGAATTTCTGGTCAGGGCAATCAAGCAAGAGAATCAAACAAAGGGTATTAAAATAGGAAGACAGGCAAATTGTCTCTGTTTGCAGATGACATGATTATATATTTAGAAAACCCCATCATCTCAGCCCAAAATCTGAAGTTGATAAGCAACTTCAGCAAAGTCTCAAGATACAAAATCAATATGCAGAAATCACATGCATTCCTATACACCAATAATAGACAAGCAGAGAGCCAAATCATGAGTGAACTTCCATTCCCAATTGCTACAGAGAGAATAAAATACCTAGGAATACAACTAACAAAGGACGTAAGGAACCTCTTCAAGGAGAATTACAAACCACTGCTCAAGGAAATAAGAGGGGGCACAAACAGATGGAAAAGAATTCCATGCTCATGAATAGGAAGAATCAATATTGCGAAAATGGCCATACAGTCCAAAGTAGTTTATAGATTCAATGCTACCCCCATCAAGCTACTACTGACTTTCTTCACAGAATTAGAAAAAAACTACTTTAAATTCCATATGGAACCAAAAAAAGAGCCACGTAGCCAAGACAATCCTAAGCAAAAAGAACAAAGCTGGAAGAATCATGCTACCTGACTTCAAATCATACTACAAGGCTACAGTAACCAAAACAGAACGTTTTGGTTATATACTACAAACATACTACAAGGCTACAGGTACCAAAACAGATATGTAGACCAATGGAACAGAAAGGAGGCCTCTGAAATGACGCCATACGTCTACAACAATCTGATCTTTGACAAACCTGACAAAAACAAACAATGGAAAAAGGATTTCATATTTAATAAATGGTGTTGGGAAAACTGGCCAGCCATATTGCAGAAACTGAAATGGGACCCTTTCCTTACACTTTATAGAAAAATTAACTCAATATGGATTAAAGACTTAAACATAAGACCTAAAACCATAGAAACCCTAGAAAAAAACCTGGGCAATACTGTTCATGACATAGGCGTGGGCACAGACTTCATGACTAAAGTACCAAAAGCAATGGCAACAAATGCCAGAATTGACAAATGGGATCTAATTAAGCTAAAGAGCTTTTGTACAGCAAAAGAAACTATTGTCAGAGTGAACAGACAACCTACAGAATAGAAGAAAAAAAATTGCAATCTATCTATCTGACAAAGGGCTAATATCCAGGATCTACAAGGAACTTAAACAAATTTACAAGGAAAAAAATAAAACATCAAAAAGTGGGCAAAGGATATGAACAGACACTTCTCAAAGAAAGACATTTATGTAGCCAACAAATATATCCAAAAAAAGCTCATCACCATGGGTCATTAGAGAAATCAAATCAAAACCAGAATGAGATACCATCTCACACCAGTTAAAACGGTGATCATTAAGAAATCAGGAAACAGCAGATGCTGGACAGGATGTGGAGAAATAGGAATGTTTTTACACTGTTGGTGGGAGTGCAAATTGGTTCAACCATTGTGGAAGACAGTGTGGTGATTCCTCAAGGATTTAGAACCAGCAATACCATTTGACCCAGCAATCCCATTACTGGGTATATACCCAAAGGATTGTAAATCATTCTACTGTAAAGACACATGCACACGTATCAACATACATGTGCAGCACTCTTCACAATAGCAAAGACTTGGAACCATCCGAAATGCTTATCAATGATAGACTGGGTAAAGAAAATGTGGCACATATACACCATGGAATACTATGCAGCCATAAAAAAGGATGAGTTTATGACATTTGCAGGAACATGGATAAAACTGGAAACCATAATTCTCAGCAAACTAACACAGGAACAGAAAACCAAACACTGCATGTTTTCATTCATAAGTGGGAGTTGAACAATGAGAACATATGGGCACAGGGAGGGGAACATCACACACTGGGGGTTGTTTGGGGGTTGGGGCTAGGGGAGGGTTAGCATTACTAGAAATATCTAATGTAGATGACATGTTGCAGCAAATCACCATGACACATGTATACTTATGTAACAAACCTGCATGTTCTGCACATGTATCCCAGAATTTAAAGTATAATAAATATAAAAATAAATCATGTGAACTTTGAAAGTCTGCTTCCAAATAAATGTTTTTTAAAAGCCCCAATAGTTTGTGTGAGTGATGTTGGTATGAAATCTGCTATTATTGTAACCAAATAGAAAGCTTGTAGAGGATTAGCCAGCCCCAGCCCTCCTCAGACTTCTCAGTTGGCCTGTTTCCTACCATTAGGAATCTGTAAGTTACATATATCTAATTTAGTTAAAGACCATGTGTATAAAACAAATGTTTGTGGACCAAAACATAATGGAAAGAGGTAGAAACAGTTACAGCTCTCTAAAATAAACATCTATAATAAATATCATCATCCAAGAATAGAAAAAGCTCTAGGAAGCCAACAATTCTGTCTCTCATGATCCCACTCCCCTTCTTCTACTTTCTGTATCACCTAGAATCCCCTTAAGCATTTCCACAAAGCTTCTTTTCTACACAGCTTATGGTCCTCAGAGAATACCGCCATAACCATTGGTATACCTTTCTGACATGAAAGCACTCATTGAAATAACTCCTTATAAAACTACCAGTTTTTCAAATATTTTCAAAAGCATCTTGCATTCTAATATGTAATATGAATGCTTTGCTGCTTAGAAATTTCTTCTGCCAGTTACCCTAAATCATCTCTCTCAAGTTTAAAGTTCCACAGATCTCTAGGGCAGGGGCAAAATCCCACCAGTCTTTTCGATAAATCCTAACAGGAGTCACTTTTCTCCAGTTCCCAACAAGTTCCTCTTCTCCATCTGAGACCACCTCACCCTGGACCTTATTGTCCATATCACTATCAGCATTTTTGTCAAAGCCATTCAACAAGTCTCTAGGAAGTTCCAAACTTTCCCATATTTTTCTATCTTCTTCTGAGCCCTCCAAATTGTTCCAACCTCTGCCTGTTAACCCAGTTCCAAATTTGCTTCCACCTTTTCGGGTATCTTTTCATCAGTGCCCCACTCTACTGGTACCAACTTACTGTATTATTCTGTCTTTATGCTGCTAATAAAAAAGACCCGGGGCTGGAAATTTACAAAAGGAAGAAGTTTATTGGACTTACAGTTCCACACGGCTGGGGAGGCTTCACAATCAAGTGGAAGGCAAGGAGGAGCTACTTGCATCTTACATGGATGGTAGCAGGCAAAGAAAGAGCTTGTGCAGGGAAACTCCCGTTTTTTAAAACCATCAGATCTCTTGAGACTCTTTCACTTCATGATAATAGCACAGGAAAGGCCTGCCCCCATAACTCAATCACCTCCCACTAGGTCTTCTCCCATGACACACGGGAATTGTGGGAGTTACAATTCAAGTTTAGATTTGTGTGGGGACATAGCCAAACCATATCACCCTCTACCAGAGGTTATTCCACAACATGTAGAGAAGAAGCAAAATAGTATATGGTTCTGAATTCATTCTAAAAATGTTTGATTGGAGCACCTGTTAATTCTTCATCTTTAATTTTGCATATGGATAGCATGTTTGGTGCCAAAGCAACTCAAAGTTTTATTTTTGTGTTAGGGAATCAATATTAGTGATTGAATGGGACAAGTTCATCTATCTATGCAATATTAAAATATGACTAATGCAGTAAAACTACTTCTAGCTGGTGGGAACAGATATATTTGATAGCAAAATAACAGATTTTTTTTTCTCTCTCTCTCTCTAGGTGACATCTGGACCAGAGCTAACGTAAGAACTATCATGTTTCTGGAATGTTCTGAGGTCACTCTTTTGGATGTTGCTGCTACTCTCTTCTTTAAATGCACATTTCCTCTCATATTAAATGGATTTTATCTGTGGAATGGTTTTTAATACAAGTTGTGCCTTTTAATGCCAAATTATATAATTTAATAGTGGGGAAGACAGCTAATTTTTCACAAGGCACTGTTTCAGAATTTTTAGTCCTGCAAACTGCTTCTTCCTCATTTTGGTGGTATCATTGCCAGAGCCTGAGTTTAGCCCCCAGGCATAAATGCACATTTTTGGAGAAAAGACTTACATCCTCCAATGCAGATTTGCATCACAATATTTTTTTAACCTGCAAAAGAATCATTTCTTAAAATCCAGCATTAAAAGTCCTTTACATAGCATCAGACAAAATGGTGAATACAGACACAGGCACAGTGGGTGACTAAATATATCTCATCTCACCTCACCTCAATAGACCTTTTGGTATTTTGGTTTTCAGTAATCTGTTAAATGCTCTGCATATATTTTTTTTTTTTTTTGAGATGGAGTCACTCTCTGTTGCCCAGGCTGGAGGGCAGTGGTATGATGTCAGCTCACTGCAAACTCCACCTCCCAGGTTCAAGCGATTATCCTGGCTCAGCCCCCCAAGTACCTGAGATTACAGACCTGCGCCACCATGCCCAGGTGTGCTTTTCACATTTTAAAAGCTGTTTATAGGCAATACATGCAAGATGGAATAGAGACAATGGTTTGGCTTTGCAAAACATATGTATTTAAGAAATTCAGTTTTGCTTCAGTTTGATGTTTTGGCATATTACGTATGTATTTTACTTTTCTAGGCTTAGAAAATTTCTTAGTAACCTTCCAATCTTTCCTTCAAAGAGGTAACAAATGCTGCCTTTCTTAGTACTCTTGAATGGTATTCTCACAACAAGATTATCAGAATTCATTTTGCTAGTATAGAATCCTGAATCAGCAAAATTTGCAACTTTGCTGCATACTTAAAATAGACTAGCATGAATCTACTATGGTATTTCCAACATGTTTTCTTTTAAAAAAATATTTAGGATCTTTATAATTTGAACAATGCATGGAAAGAAAGAATTTGTCCTCCTGAAACACTCTGCTGTCTTCTCCGTTTCTGTTCCTTTGCTTCTGTGTGTCAAGAAGACATGACTAATGATTTCGCATTACAGTGGCCTGGAGAGTTGGCTGTGACACAGAAATGATGGGCTCCTTCATTAGCTCAGTCTTCACAACTGTCCAGTACCAGTTTCTTCTTAGACATTCGTAATCAAGATTCACTATTCTTTGAGATACTCTTAAATCTCTAGATAGCCCATTTAATACAGACAACTGCAGGTATTCTCTGGCCAACAGGGATTTGAAAACTTGCTGGGACAGAGCTCCCAGAGGGAGGGGTGGGCTGCCATCTTAGTTGTTTGGGTGACTCAACCATTCCATCTCTGGGTTTTGGAGAGCTGAAGCCCATCAGAGGTGGAAGCAATACCCCAGCACAGCCACTCTGCAAAAGCATGGCCAGACTGCTTCTTTAAGCAGGTCTCCAATCCCATTCTTCCTTACTGAGTAAGACTTCCTAACTAGGGTCTCTAGCCACCTCCTACAGGTGCATGTGGGCCAGCAACAGGTCCATACCTCCCTGGGGTGGAACTCCCAGAGGAAGAGACAGGCCGCCATCTTTACTGTCTCACAGCCTTCACTGGTGATACCTCCAGCTACTGGAAAATTCAAAGTGACCAGTGCTGGGGCCTGTGGCAGCCAGTCGGAATGGCTATTATTAAAAAGTCAAACAGTAACAGATGCTGGCAAGGTTGTGGAGAAAAGCAAATGCTTATACATTGTTGGTGGGAATGTATAGTAAACTAGTTCAATCATTGTGGAAGTCAGTGTGGCAATTTCTCAAAGACCTAAAGACAGAAATGCCATTTGACCTGGCAATCCCACTTCTGGGTATATACTCAAAGGAATATAAATGGTTCTGTTATAAAGTCACATGAACACCTATGTTCTCTGAAGCACTATTTGTAACACCAAAGACATGGAATCAACCTAAAAGCCCATCAGTGATAGACTGGATTTAAAAAATGTGGTACATATATACCATGAAATACTATGCATCCATAAAAAAGAATTAGATCATGTCCTTTGTGGGACATGGATGGAGCTGGAGGCCTTTATCCATAGAAAACTAACCCAGTAACAGAAAACCAAATACTGCATGCTCTCACTTCTAATTTGGATCCAAATGATGAGAACACATGGACACTAAGAGGGGAACAACGGACACTGGGGCCTGTTGGTGGCTGGAGGGTGGGGGGGGGGGGGAAGAGAATCATGAAAAGTAACTAATATGTTCAAAGCTTAATATCTTGGTGATGAAATAATCCGCAACAAACCCTTATAACACACATTTACCTATGTAACAAACCTGCACGTGTACCCCTGAACTTAAAAGTTATTTTTAAAGCCGAAAATAGAACAAAAACATAAATTATAAGAAAAAGAGAAAACCTCCAAAAAAAGAAGAAAGTTTTCAACAGTGATTGTATTTAGTTTCAACAAAATGTAGTAAGCACTTACTATATGTCACATTCCATATGTAAACAGACAAGGGAGACAAAACAATGAAGAAGACACTCTTGAGCAGTTTATAATCCAGCCTAAGAAATGAACATAAACAGATGATTTCAAAAGAACACTGTTAGAACCCAGATGTGGGGTGCTCTAGTGTAGCCACTCTTTCCACTGCATGTCAGTTTGGACCTAGTACACCTCATTACCTACATAAAATCTACTCACACTAATCTGTGTGTCACCAGTGTAAAATTTCTTAAAGATGTGTTAGAGAGCAAATGGAAGATTTTATATTGCATATCCTCAAGTTGGCCTTACATATGTATTATCCAGAGGTCTCCTTTCTCAACCCCTCTTTTTTTTTCTTTCCTCTGACAATATTGATCTATTCCCCTGTGTTGTCATCAAATGTCTTCCTTGAGCTTTCTCCTCCTCTCACCTATACCCAATGTTGTTTTCAAAATAATCACTACTCCACATTTGCCTTAGCTTACCCATTACTGTTTTTAACTAGCAAATCATCTTACGACTGTAGGATCCATCATCCTGAGAAGACAATGAAGGTGTATGAAAATGTTTGTGGTAACAACGAGGATATTTGATGTGGGTCTCAGTCTGCACCTAAAATTTTTCAGCTAACATGAGTCTCCACAATTCTTATAACCTCCTTTAGTTTTATTTTACCCAATATAACCTAGACCTACTTCCTTGGAGAATCTGTTGTGAAAATAAACTATGAGCTTTTAAAAACACGCCATGTTATAGATGTGTAAGTAAATAAAATCTGCACACTTTTTAATGACCTTTTTTTCTTTCTTGTAAATTTAAGCTCTTTATAGATGCTAGGTATTAGACCTTTGTCAGATACATGTCATAGATGTGTCAGACAATAAAATAAAATAAAACAAAATAGGTGATGGTTTGAGCTAGTCAGCTTTAAGTTATCTTAAGATATTATTTGTTAAAGTGAATCGTTATATAAAAGAAACCCAAGTGAGGATACGTAAATGTCAAGAGAGCACCAACACATTCATCGCTAAGAATTTCAAAGCAACTACCTTTGCCTTGTGAAGTTAGTTGCTTTCTTAGAACTGCGGAGTAGCCTGGTATTCTCATTCGAGCGTATTCATTTGTATCACAGCATGGTATAATCAAATGCTCTTACCCATGGTCACTTTTTCCTAATTGTTCAGTGGAACTCAGTCTAGAAGGATGAGACTATGGCCGACAAACTCATGACACTAAAGATGCTCCATTATAACAAGCACTCTTCTAAACAACACACACACACACACACACACACACACACACACACACACACACAAACGCACATGCACATACACTCCTTTAGTTTCAGAAAACCTGCTCAACTTGGAGTCTTTTTCCAGTAGTTGATTATGATAAAAGGGAATGCTGGGCCAGGTTCAGTGGCTCATGCCTGTAATCCCAGCACTTTGGGAGGCCAAGGCCAGACCATCCTGGCCAACATGGTGAAACCCCGTCTCTATTAAAAATACAAAAATTATCTGGGCATGGTGACGCGTGCCTGTAGAACCAGCTACTCAGGAAGCTGAGGCAGGAGAAATGCTTGAACCTGAGAGGCAGAGGTTGCAGTGAGCCAAGATCGCACCACTGCACTCCAGGCTGGCGACAGAGTGAGACTCCGTCTCAAAAAAGAAAAAAAGAAAAGTGTGAGAGAATGCTTCTATTCTTTCTTAAGACTTTTTTCCAGAAGAATTAGCTTTCTCAAGAATAAGCCGAAACTCAGCATAGAACATACTTACATTAAAATTCAGTTGAAGATCCATGAGATGTACTGTGTTGGGCTATCTCTGGGGCAACAGATATTTCCCTTCACTCTTAGCAGTTCCAAAATCACATTCTATTAAGAAATTAAGCATAGGACAAAAGCTGTGTGGTTTCCCTGCCACTGCATTTGGTGTCAGACAACTATAGCATCTAAAGCTAGCGAATACACAAGAGTTGGTCACAGTTCATTACACTGCCTTGCCATGGGGTGTGCATATTAGCAATCACCTCTAAGCAATCTATTTCATCTGAAGCGGGCTTAATGGAGAGTTAATGTGTTGTTATTATATTGAAAATATAGGCAATGTCCCTCATATCTGTGCTGGCCTAAGACAGTAAAACATTAGCCATTCACTAATCTGTAAGACAAAAATTCTAAGAAAACCAGTTGCTTTATATGAAATAGTGATTACAGTAACCTATGTCCCCAATATGGAGAATAAAACAGAAAGATTTGCCTCAACTTAAGCCTACATAGAACTTCCCAGAAGGCATGTCTAAATGTCTAAGTAGGCCAGGGTATTTTTTTCAATTACCCTGCACCAATCTGACAGGCTAAACCTTGCCCTACATAACAGGTCTGTGTAATGCATAACAGAACTCTGCCTTTGTATAGTTAAATCGGGAGGCTACATAGCCATCTATCACTTGTGCAAGCAAGACTTTCGGCGCAAGATGCCAGGGAGTCATGTGAGGCCAGAGCTGGCTGCTTCCTCCTCACTGTAGTGACCTACCACCCCAGAACCACCAGATTCCCTGAGGGTGTTGTCAACACTAATTGAAAGAAAGACTAAGACAAAAATGTGGCTCCCACACGGTGAAGTTACTTACACTTGTGACTTCAAGTTCAAACAATTCAGATTTGCCACATTTTCAAAGACAGGACACACTGCCCTCCTGAATTTTTATTAAATGACAATATATGAAAATATATATTTAAGCCCTAAGGGGGCATTCAGGCAAAAATCAATTTAAGAAGTAACTAAGATATGCCTCATATGCAACTCAAAGTTAGATGAGAAGGCCAGTCATTCCCTTCTTTCCCAATTCCCACTTCATTACAATTTCTAAGTACATAGACTTGAACTTGAAGCAATCCAATGGACATGTCCAGTTTAGCCAATTATTACAGTTTTCTAATTTCCTCAGAGATTCTGATGATCAGAAGCAGGAGAGGGTCACTTCCAAGCTTACAAGCAGCAAATGATTTTTTTTAGCTAGAGCCACTGCTAACACGAAAGATTTTCTTTGCTTCATATTAGCAAACATGCAACACGTTCCTATGTGGTATGAACTTTTCAGAAAATAATAAATGTACAGCATGAGGAACTACCAGCACATACCCTTAAATGTGCTTAAAAGATAATAGCATGTTTTTCTGTTGCTTTCTGAATTAACCTTGAATTGAAACACCTAAGTTTCTTCTGACAGCATGAGTCACCCATGCAGCATCCCTTCTTCCCACCCCTCTTTTGGCAGAAATGTGCTAGTAAAGCAAAATGATACTCATGGATCAACATGGACAAATTGGCCTGAGAATTAGATACAAATGGTTACATGCAGATGATGATGCTGGCACAAGCAGATCTTTCATTCTAATTTTAGGCACTGAATTTGGTTTACTGAAATAAAGGATTTTAGGCATCACATAATCAATATATTTTAATCTTTCTGGGGAGCTTTTTCCAAACTCAGTTTTTAAAGTGGCGGATAGGGGTGTGATAGGGTGGAACTTTTGCTGAGTTGCCAGCCCATGGGTTCCTATACTCAGCCATTCTGGTGTCTCTGACTGCAAACGAACTAGGCTTGAATGCAGTTGCTACGGAATGCACTAATTAATTACATTTACTTTACATAATTGGCATTACAGCTTTTTGAACAAAAATGCAAATTTATGGAAATTGGTTGACATACTTATGCAAAATAAAATAAAAATGGACCCCTAAATTATTGGAAAAAATAAGGTAGTTTTAATTGAACAGCTAAAAGATTTGTACTTCGTTATATGATTACATCTAGTAAACTCAATTTAAAAAGTAAGTTCATTTGCTTTTATCTAACCCTTCCATATCTCACTCAGTGTTGTTGGTATAATTATCACCAATAAAGGGCCAATCTTATTTTCTATCTCTTTTAGCATCAAGCGTTAGTTCTGTAAACAGAAATGGAATATGTTATTCTATTGAACAGAGCCTCGTGCATTACAAATTAAGAAGCATTGGGCCAAAGACTTGCAAAACAACCAATTATTGCTTAAAGAGGACATGATGAAACACCCTTCTTGTGTTTTTCAGGGAGAATGGCTTTGCTGTTGAACAAGCCTCTCTACAAAGGATTATTGCAAGGCAGTTGTAAGGTAGATGGCTTTGCAATCAATAGAATATATCTGGCAAGGGTGGCAAGGAATGGGTAATGCAGATGAATATGCAATTAGTGGTACCATAAAAAGAGTATTAAGATGCTCATGACATAGGAGTGAATACCAATAAATGGGTACTTAATATAAAATGTGTCCGGAAATGTGAAATATAGATGGGTAAACTGTAAATGACAAAAGTGAGAAATAACACATTGCCAAGTTCAGTGACATAGATATTGAGGCACGATCAACTAGCTGTTAATTATTGATGGACAACTCCCAAAAGTCAGAGTTGCAGATTATACATTCAGCTAATCAAGAACTTATACTGACCTCCAAATTCCAAGGGTATGAAAGTAATTTAACAGGATCCAAATAATTATGATAATATTTTAAAGTTCTTATTCAGTATTTTTTTCTTGGAGGGTGTGGGGTATTGTGAAGCAGATTTAGGGTGGCCTTACTTTTTCGGTGCTATTTTAGGACTTCTACTTGGATAATTATTTCTTAAAACATCCTTGGGATTTCAATTGAATACTTCATTCTCTTTAGATTCCTGCCATAAAACGTAATGGGGAGTTGTCTGAGACTATTTAAAGCTTGTCAACCGCTCATCAGGGGACAGTAGGTGAACGATCTTTATAAATAGAGGGCTACATTCTCACACCTTGTTTCTTTGGAGTGACAAGTAGCTAAAGGACAAATCTCCTCTAGCAATCTGAAGTGGATAAATGAAATAAGCAAGCCTTAAAAACTATTACCTGAGATACTCAGACTTTTAAAGCCAAAATGGGGCTGTGATCTTATTATTTCCATGGTCTATTTTCTGTGAGATGATACACAATTATCTTCTGTTTTCCTCTTTTCTTTTAATGTACTACACATTTCTTTTGTTCCCATTATGTGCAAAGTAGTACCTCAAGCCCTGAGGAGAAACACAGAAGTATAGTTCTTGCTCTTCCATGCAGACATATACAAAATACAAAAGAACAGGCACTGTGTGGAAAGTCTATAATCATAGGAAAAAATAATGAAGTTTAAAGATAATTAACTTGGTTGTTCTTAGATGAGAGGTATGACAAATCTGACATAAAAGTGCATTTCTCCTAGTTAGTGACTAATATCACGTATTTCACTTCCTTGTGTTGTGGTAGAAGGCATTGAAATAATTATAGCACATTCTCTTCCTCCCTTCTTCATGTCTTTCATCATTCATTATTCATCCCTATGTTAAAACTATTTGGTTGGTCCATGCAAGATTTCTAAAACTATTGTGTGCCGAAAAGGGCAGGAGAGCAAGTTCAGAAAGATAAGCTAAAAACTACTGCATTGTTCACTTCAAATGGGTGAACATTATGGTCATAAATTAGATCTCACTAAACAAACTAAAACACTAGGCTAACTAGCAAATTCATACCAATAAAATCATCAACATGATTAGAGTTTGAGCTCACTCATTCATTCACAAATTCATTAAGTATATTGTTCATTAAATAGTTGGTTCAACGTTGGAATTACACTGATGAATAGGAGGCAGTCCCTACCCACAGCCTGCAGTGTGGGAAAAAAGACAGATGTACAAAAACACCAGTGAGCATACCCAGAAGAGTGCCGAGTGTTAAAAAAAGAAAAGGTTTTAGGATCTGAGATTGGGGATTTCAAGATCCAGGGTGGTGCTGAGGAGGGGGCGGCACTGAGAGTGATGGGCTGGTCAGAAGCAGAAATATGAAAGAGGAAGTCCTGGGGAAGGTGAGCTCAGAGCTATGGTTTAACATATAAATAGGCATTTTTGGATAAAGGTATGTATTTTTGGATTGAGAGACTCTTTATCAAACGCAGACCAGACATGGAGACATTAACCATAATGGGAAAACTCAAAGATATTAAATACTTTAGATTATAAAGTTTCAGGAGGTGAGCAAGTGGAGACCACGGTCTAGTCATAAAATATTTTGCATGCCAGAGCAGTAAGTTTGAACTTTTTAACCTGTGGGCAAGAGGAAGTTAAATTTTTGATGCGGTTCTCCCAAAAAACAACTTTGTTCAGTTTTGTTTGCTTGTTTAATACTTCATACACCTACACCTGTGGTGAACGTAAGAGAAGGTGTGTTTTTTCGCTTGCTTATTTTTTAAATCAAGTCTTCCTATAGTTTGTTGTCCTCTTCCTATTTTGAAAGAAGAAATAGCTTAGATTTTAGTTTCTCTTCTCGCCAACTCCAGAGTTCTGCCTTTAATTAATTAATTGATCCATACCTTTTTTAAATTAAATATCCTTACTCCTAATAAGAGTGGGGAAAATGTTCTTTTGTAATCTTTATTAATGTTAACAGAAAGCATCAATTCATAACGAAGAAATTTTTCAGAACACCCTAAATTTTATCAGTTCAGTATAAGTTACAATAAAAGCTCAGATATTTTAACCTAGGAATAAAAATAGATATATGATGCATATGCATATTTCTTTCTTTGCACCATAAAACTTCAATGAACTCATATAAGAGTACTATGTAAACCAAGATTTATTAACTCCACATGCTATATCAATATACTAGGACCAATAGCAATTAGGACACTTGCCACACGCCTCACAACCCTTTGTGAGTATGGCTGGGTTTTGACAGATTATCTCCTAATTCTAACTCAAGGTTCTTCCACCAAAGACATGATACTCACATTCCGTCCTTTGTGCTTCAGAAATCCCACTGGCAAAAAGCCGGAATGAAAACAGATTAAGAGTGTAGCATTATTGGAATTAAAAGAACATTTAAATTTTGGTAAGTACTTGTAGGCTTTAAGGAAAATAGTTTATTTTTAAGTGATTCTATATAGGTAATATCTCCTTACAGTAAGATTCAAAAGTTTCCAAATTGATTTTATTATGCTGATATTTCTACAGAATAAAAAATGGGGACGTTGAAACTTCAATACTTTTTGTAAATAACCTAATAGCCCTAAACACATTTACACACACACAGACACACACACACACACACACACACACACACACACACACACAGTGCCAAAAGTTCTTGTATTGACTCTCAGGAGGCGTGTGTATTCGATCAAGAGTGGGGTCTCCATGTAGAGTCACCCCAATGTCTTTTCACTGTTTTTCATGTTTAAGCCCATGTCAGTTCCAGTCGCTGTGCTAAATGCCTTATATAAATGTAATCTCATGAAAATCCTATAATAATAGAGAGTTGCTACAAAAGCGTAAGTAGTAGATGTTGAATTTGAAATCATGTCTATCTGATTCAAGAATTCATGCACTTAATCCTGAAATCACCAATACTGAAATGGCTGGAAGCCATTTTCAGGTTCAAATTTCTTCCCAACCAAAGCACCAAGACAAGGATAGTAGGAAAGTTAATGACTAGATTCCAGAAACTAATGTACATTTACAGTTGATTGTCATATAAATAATAAAGCAAATGATTAAAAACAGAAAATAGAAAACAGGAACTCCTCTTATTCCACTACCTTATTTTCATCCCCACTCTCACCAGGTAATTACTGCAAAGCATTATTTCAGAACAAATAGGGACCACTAAATATACAAAATGTTTATCAACATTTGGATTTTCAATTTGAATGATAAGGTATTTTTCAGTTATACCATGGCTATTTATTCTCTGTTCAACCATGTTCTTTCAGCAGTACCATAACTGTCACATTACCAAGGTTTGCAAACACAATTATAACACCTAGCTTTGTCCAAAGTATTGTTCAAAAAGCTGAAAATTAATAAAATGTTTAGCTTCTAAAGTTAAAAGTGTAACTTCTAACATTTTTTCCCATTCTGTTGGTTGCCAGTTCACTCTATTGATAGTTTCTTTTGCTGTGCAGAAGCTCTTAAGTTTAATTAACTAGGTAGTATAAATGGATCTGTAAGAAATGTTAAAGCATACCACTTAAAAAATACTTTGCAAGTAAGTTATTTTTTTCAATTACTCATGTTTATATGATGTTTTTTAGCACTCTTAGAAATTCTATGAAACATTTGTGTTTTAAGCCACCAATTCATTACATTGTGGTCGCCATCCATTCACTGAAATAAGACTGTTCATTTACAAAGTGGTAAAAAAGAAAAACTTTTAAATGACTTAGTTTTGAACAAAGTTCAATATTAAAAATTGAAAATTAAATTATGACCATATACATATTGTTCACTGGTTCAAAATCATATTTCCTCTTTAGGTAAAACTTGTTTATTTTAGAGGCTCCCCAATGCCTTTTATTTTATTTATTAATTTATTTTTTCAGGTTACATGTGATAATTTAATACAACCATGTAAGTGATAAAGATTAAATAAATGTAACTGGTATATCCATCAGCTTAAATATTTGTCTTTTCTTAGGCTGGAAATATTCAAATTATTCTCTCCTAGCTATTTTGAAATACATATTAGATTATTTTTATTATTTATTTATTTTTAATTTTTTAAATTTAATATTTATTTATTTACTTATTTGTTTGTTTATTTCTTATACTTTAAGTTCTGGAGTACATGTGCAGATTATGCAGGTTTGTTACATAGGTATACATGTGCCATGGAAGTGGTTTGCTGCATCCATCGCCCCGTCACATATTTCTCCTAATGCTGTCCCTCCCCAATCCCGCACCCCCTGCTGTTCCTCCCTTAGTCCCCCACCCCCAAAGATGTGTGATGTTCCCTTCCGAGGCTCCAGTGTGTGATGTTCCCTTCACTGTGTCTGTGTGTTCTCATTGTTCAACACCCACTTATAAGTAAGAACATGCAGTGTTTCGTTTTCTGTTCTTGTGTCGATTTGCTGAGAATGATGGTTTCTAACTTCATCTATGTCCCTGCAAAGGACATGAACTCATCTTTTTTAGGGCTGCGTAGCATTCCATGGTGTATATATGCCACATTTTCGTTATCCAGTCTATCATTGATGGGCATTTGGGTTGATTCTAGGTCTTTGCTATAGTGAACAGTGCCACAATAAACATATGTGTGCATGCATCTTTATAATAGAATGATTGATAGTCCTTTGGGTATATACCCAGTAACGGGATTGCTGGGTCAAATGAAATTTCTATTTCTAGATCCTTGAGGAATTGCCACACTGTCTTCCACAATGATTGAATTAACTTACACTACCACCAACAGTGTAATAGCATTTCTATTTCTCCACATCCTCTCCAGCATCTGTTATCTCCTGATTTATTAATGATCACCATTCTAACTGGCATGAGGTGGCATCTCAATGTGGTTTTGATTTGCATTTCTCCAATGACCAGTAATGATGAGATTTTTAAAATATGTTTGTTGGCTGCATAAATGTCTTCTTTGGAAAAGTGTCTGTTCATATCCTTTGCCCACTTTTTGATGGGTTGTTTGTTTTTCTTGTATATTTCTTTAAGTTCTCTGTAGATCCTGGATATTAGCCCTTTGTTTGATGGATAGATTGCAAACATTTTCCCATTCTGTTGGCTGCAGGTTCACTCTATTGATAGTTTATTTTGCTGTGCAGAAGCTCTTAAGTTTAATTAGATCTGACTTCTCCATTTTGGCTTTTGTTGCCATTGCTTTTGGTGCGTTAGTCATGAAGACCTTGCCCATGTCTATGTCCTGGATGGTATTACCTAGGTTTCCTTCTAGAGTTTTTATGGTATTAGGCCACATATTTAAATATGTAATCCATCTAGAGTTAATTTTTGTGTAAGGTGTAAGGCAGGGATCCAGTTTCAGCTTTCTGCATATGGCTATCCAGTTTTCCTAACATCATTTATTAAATAGGGAATCCTTTCCCCATTGCTTATTTTTGTCAGATTTGTCAAAGATCAGATGGCAAGCATTCCTATACACCAATAATAGACAAACAGAGAGCCAAATCATGAGTGAACTACCATTCACAATTGCTACAAAGATAATAAAATACCTAGGAATACAACTAACAAGGGATATGAAGGACCTCTTCAAGAAGAACTACAAACCACTGCTCAAGGAAATAAGAGAGGACACAAACAGATGGAGAGGACACAAACAGGACACAAACAAAAAAATAGTGCTGCAATAAACATAGGAGTGCAGATACTCTGGTATATTGATGTCCTTTCTTCTAGATATATACATGATCTTCTCTTTGTTACTTATTTCCTTCTACTAATTTGGGGTTTGGTTTGTTATTGCTTTTCTTCTTCCTTGGAGTGAATTATTAAGTTATTTATTTGAAGTCTTTCTACGTTTTTGATGTAGGCATTTATTTCTACAAGCCTCTTAGTATTGTTTTCTCTGTATTTTATAGATTTTAATATGTTATATATCTATATTCATTTGTTTCAAGAAAATTTTTAAGTACTATTGTTAATTTCTTCACTGACCCATTGGTTAGTTGCTGTCTAATTTTCATGTATTTGTGTATTTTCTGAGATTCTTGTTATTGATTTATAGTTTTATTCCATTGTGGTCAGAAAATATACTTGATGTGATTACTACTTTTTTGAATTTGTTGACACTTGTTTTGTCTTTGTAGCCTAAGATGTGGACGATTGTGGAGAATATTCCATGTGCTGATGAAAAAGGAGTGTGTATTCTGCAGCAGTTGGATGAAATACTCCATAAATGTCAGGCCTATTTGTTCTAGTGTGTAGTTTAACTCTAATGTTTCTTTGTTCAGGTTTTCTGTTTGGATGATCTTTCCATTGTTGATAGTGTAGTATGAAAGTCCTCTGCTATTATTGTATTGGAGTCTATCTCTTCCTTGAGATTTCTTAATGTTTGCTTTATATACTTGGGACCTCCAATGTTGGGTGCAAGGATATTTATAATTTTAAGCCTCTTGCTAAATGAACCCCTTCATCATATATAGCGACTTTGTCTCTTTTTACAGTCTTTGACTTGTAGTCTTTTTTCTGATATAAGTATAGCTATTACTCCACTTCTTTGGTTTCCAGTTGATTGAACATCTTTTCTCACACCCTCACTTTTAGTCTATGTGTGTCTTTATACATAAGTAAGTCTCTTTAGGCAGCATAGAGTTCAGTGTTGTTTCTTTATCTATTCTGCCATCCTATGCCTTTTGTTTGGATAATTTAGTCAATTTACATTTAGTGTTATTGACAAGTAAGAATAGCAACAACTTTGTTGATTGTTTTTTGGTTGTTTTGTAACACCACTTTTTCTGTCTTACTGTCTAACTGTGGTTAAGTGATTTTATCTAGCACTATGTTTCAATTTGTTGTTTTTTATTTTTACTATAACTATTATAGGTTTTTTTTTTGCATTGTGGTTATTGTAAGGCTTACAAGAAGTATAGATATAGCAAAATATTTTAAAGAGATGACAACTTATCTTAGATCTCAAAGAAAAGACTGGAAAACAAGAAAACTTAAAATCTCCACATTTTAACTTCAACCCTTCCACATTTTGACTTTATATTGCCTCAATTTATATATTTTTATACTGACTATCTCTTAACTGGTTGCTATAGCTATTATTGTTTTTGATAGATTTATCATTTGACAGCCTTACAAAATTTATGAGCAGACTGCATATCACAATTATAGTATTCAAGTATTCTGGATTTGTCCATGTGCTTTATGTTACTATTGTTTTTCATACCTTCAAATGTTTTATTTTTGCCTGTTATTTTTTTTTTCAGATTGAACAATTCTGTATAGCATTTTCTGCAAGATGGTTGTGATAAATTATTGAGAAAATTGTCCGAGAAAAATGTTCTCTCTCTTTTATAGTTGAAGTATAACTTTGCTGGATAAATTATGGTAGTTTTTTTCTTTAATCTATTGTCACTCTGCAAATGTTGGCCCACTCCTTCTTAGGCTGTGTGGTTTCTGTCAATAATTTTGTTGCCAGAAGAAATAGAGCTCCTAGCTATGTTGTTTGCTTCTTTTTTCTTGCTGCTTTTAAGACCTCTCTTTGTCCTTCAGTTTGAGAGATTGATCATAATATAATATGTTTTAGAGTAGTATTATTTGAATTAAATCTATTTGGTATTTTCTGATCTTCCTGTACTTGGGTATTTTCTATTTCTCAAGATTTGGAAAGTTTTCTGTTATTGTTTCTTCGAATCAGCTTTCTATACTTTGCTCTTGCTTAACTTTCCCTTAAACACCAAAATTCTGCAATTTGGTTTTTTGAGGTAATTTTCTGTATTGTGTAGGTGATTTTCATTCCTTTCCAATTTTTTTTCTTTCTCAATTCAGGACATATATTTTCAGATAGGCTGTATACAACCTTAGTGATTTTCCTTTGCTTGATCCATTCTGCTGTTGAGAGCCTTTAATGAATTTTTCAGTTTAGCAAAAATTTCCTCATTTCTAAGATTTTTGTTTGATTTTTAAAATTATTTTTATCTCTGATAAATTTCTAAATTGATTTTATGTGTTCTTTTTGAGATCACTGAGTTTTCTTAAAGCTGCTGTTTTGAATTCTTGGTCAGAGAGTTCACACATCACAGTCTCCTATGGGATAATCTCTAGTTCATTTCTTTTTTTTTAATTTAAAAACTTATGATTTCCTATTTGCTGTTGTTTTGTGTGGATGTGCACCTATGTCTGAATTGAAGAATTAGTTATTTTGTCTTCTTTCTCTGTCTGTGTTGGCTTTTATTGAATACATTTGCTTAGAGAGTCATTGTAATTTGCCCATTGATTTTCCTTTTTTTTTTTTTCCATCTGCTAGGCCATTGTCTTGTTTTTGATACTAGGTGACAGCTTAAGCCCAGGTTGCTTCAGTTCTAGTAAATAATTAGAGTGTTACCTATCCTGAATTGTAAAATCCCCAAAGGGATATCCTGGTAGTTTGGGAAGGCGGGTTGGGAGTTATGCCCAAGATAATGAACCTCCTACAGTGTGGTGCTGCTCAACAGCCACTCTGATTTAGGCAAGTTACAGAATAGAGTTTCCAGGACTGAGAATGGTAGTCCCAACTTCCACGTTTGTGGCTGTATTTCCTCAAGGTTATTTCTCTCTCAGGCACTCTTGATGAGTCCAATGAGTTGAGGCTCTGATGAGCTTCCTGCCAGGGAGTCCGAGATTGTGAGAAAACTAGTTGTGGACTTTGATCTCACTTTTCCGAGTGTAGAAACCATGAGTTGAGGGAAAATTTTCTGCACCCTTGGTGCTGGGCAGATTTAGGGAAGTTTAATTCTTATGCCATATGCTCAGAGTCTACTCTCCCCCTACACACCGCGTCTGTGGCCCAAGCAACTGTCTCCTTCTCATATTTGAGTTTCAAGGTACGATTGGTGATAATCTCAGCACTGTATATTTGGTTTTGGTTTTCTTTGTAGGAGAGTAAAGCCAGCTTGCTTCTATATTGCTGTTTTGGAAACTATTTTATATTATTCGCTAAACTCTTACATTTTGAAGAATCTCCTAATGATTTCATATTTTTTCTTTTGTTTCTTGATGATTTTCACTAACAATCCTTTTTCCTTCTGTTCTACTTTGGATTTATACTCCATTAGACATCCTGTACAAGTGTCATTCTTGGAGTTACCTTTACTATTTTCCTGGATTGGAGCCACTGCTTCCTGGAAAGCATATCTTTCTCTTTCTGTACGTTAGAATGCATGCTGAAAAAAATTTCCCTAGAATAGGGGAGTGAAGCATGGGTGTGATAATTTTCTAAGGAGGGGAAAAAGCAGTATAACAATTGATTTTTTTTTCAAAAACAATGCAGTTTACCTTCTCATAGATGATAATTTGTATAATTCTTGCTTGAAGAAATTTGGTTTTGATCTATGAATTTAATGGCTATTTTCTTAAAACAGATGTTGCTAAAAGTAAATCAAATGACTGATTTTCTTTCTTTTGCAGGCATCCTGGATTCCTACTTCCCCTCTGAAATTTTATAATCTTCTCTTATTTCTATATTTCTAAAATTATGTAATAATTTCTTGCAGTGTGTGTGTGTGTGTGTGTGTGTGTGTGTGTGTACAGGTGTGTTTTCACTTATTGTTTGTGATATTTTTCCAAATGTAAGATGTATATCATTTAAGTCTAAAAAGTTATCTTTTGTTATTTAGTTGATATTTTTTCTTTGTACACTTAATCTACTTACTCTTTCTGAGACACAATTCTAAGGATATAAAATAACTGATTGCCTCTTAACATTGCTGATGGGAATGTAAAATGGCACAACCATTGATAAAATTCTTTTCAGTTTCTTAAAATAAATTTAAACTCATACAAAAATTATTCTGAAATTGTGGAGTTAGGAAAATCTCTTTGTCCATAAAAACTATGATAATAGTGACAAAATTATTAAAAATCAAAATTTTCAGAACTCTGAAAATTAACCAAAGCTTACAATAATCTGAGAAGCATAAATCAAGAAAAATGACTGTGTCTTGGTAATAACAGCACGTTTCATGATGTCTTAACTTGCCCTATTTTTATCACTGTTTCTAATGCCAAAGTAGCCTTTACACCATATGCCCATGCAAACATGGTAGCTGAAAGAAACAAACAAAAAACAGCAGCATAGTAGTTACTGCAGGAGGCAGAGCAGATTTGAAGCTCTCCAAAAGCCCCCTCACAGAGAATTGTTACTCTTGACTTGTCAGGCAACTTTGTAGGAAAACCCCATTCCTACAACTTCATGTGACCTAAGTCAGAGCTCATTCAGTATGAAAGGCATTATCCTTTAAGTGTTTGCCAAAAGACAATTAATCCTTTGCCATTGCAGTTGCCTGTGGTGGCAGTACTAGTTGGAGAAAGGAAGAGGCTGATCAAAAATCTTAAAGAAAAAATTTAGACAATGAGATGTCCACAGGGGCCTTTGGAAAGAACTGACACATTTATGGATATCTGAAAAGCCATAAGAATCTGCAGACTGTGTGCCTTTCCCAGGAAAACCCTAAGAAAACTTTATTATCCTTCCACTGTCAGACTTCTATTCCAAGCAAGAAGTGAAGACTAGACAGAGTTGTAAACTTCTAGACATATTGAAGGTATGCCCCACTGGCCCATGGAGCCTAATGCAAGGCTGAGAGAATTATGGGTTCAGACATGTAAGCAAATCTATGCTCAATCATTAGCTTACTATGAAGCTTACAGACACAGAGATTTCAGAGGCTATACACAAGAAAGGATACAAATTGTATACAATTTGCTCAGAAAAGTCATTGAACAACCAGTAGCAGCAGCAAGAAGAACATCAAACCCTAGGGGCAGAGTGTTTAATTTCCAGATATACCACATTATGCTATTTAAAATAATCAATTTTCAAAACGAAATTACAAAACACACAGGGCAACTGAATTTTTTATTCATGCAGAAGAGTAAAAGTATTTGATAGAAATTATCTCTGATGAATACCAGAAATTAGAATTATTAGTCAAAGAGTTTAAATCAACCATTTTAGATTCAAAGTACTAATGAAAACAATGTCTAAAGAATTAAAGAAAAGAATGAGAATGATGTCTAAGGGCAAAGAGAATATTAATGAGAGATATAAATTATAAAAAGAAATCAAGTAGAAATTTCTAAAGCTGAAAAATATAATAAGTGAATTAAAGAATTCATATGGGGCTTAAAAACCAATTTGAGCTATCAGAGCTAAGAACTGATAAACTTGAAGAATTAATAAACTAAAGATAAGCTAATTATTTTACCCAAGATCAGAATAAAATAAATTAAAAAACAAACCTTAAAAACTTGTGGATATGAGAGTGGGGCTATGAACAGAGGAGGTAAAAAGGATATTTAGAACAGTTAAAAATTATCTGTATAACACTATAATTAAGGATATTTATCATTGGATATAAACAGATATACAACACCAAAAGGAACCATAATGTAAATTATAGTCTCTAAGTTGCAATGATTTGTCAATGCAGATTCATCAGTTTTAAGAAATGTACCACTCTACCTCCTCCACTGGGAAATGTTGATAATAAGGAGGCTGTGCATGTGAAGGGACAGGAAATGTATGGAAAATTTCTATACTTTCTCCTTAATTTTACTGTAAACCTAAAGCTTCATACAAAACAAGGCTATTAAACATACACAGACACATACATGCAGACAAAACAAGAGGGGGCACCGTCACAAATTGAAGGCCCAAAGAGATTAAAGAGAGAAAAAAGTAGGGAAATATATTAGAAAAAATAATAACTACATATCCAGAGGCTCAAAAATAAAAAAGTAAGATAAATTCAGAGACTCTTAAGTAAATATGTCATAGGAAATAAAAAATGTCAGCAACAAAAAGAGATTGTGAAAGCATCAAGAGAAGACTGGCAGAATATATACAAGGCAACCTTAATAAGGTTAACAACTGACTTCTCACAGAAACCATGCAGGCAAGAAGGCTGTAGGATAATATATTCAAAGTGCTGAAGGAAAAAAGCTGTCAACCAAGAATTCTACATCCAGCAAAATTATCCCTTAAACATGAAGAATTAAGATATTCCTTGACAAATAAAAACTGGTAGAGCCAGTTATTAGTAGTCATGCCCTCTAATCAATACATGAAGAAGTAAAAGACACCAGTAAAGGTAATTACATAGATGAATATAAAATACAGTGTATTTTTGTTTGTAATGTTTTTCTTCTCCCATGTAATTTCAAAGATGAGTATATAAAGTAATAATTACAAAATTGTATTGATGGGCCTATTATATATAAGAATATATTTGGTATGAAAATAGCAGCACAAAGGAGGAAGAAAAAGAGCTATATTATGGCAAAATTTTTGTATACTACTGAAATTAAGTTGTTGACTTGGTATTAATCCAAAGCAGATAATTTCCCTTGTGCTGTGAATGGTAAACCCCATGCTACCACTAAGAAAATTATTTACGTAAGCACATATATGCATACATAACATATTATATATATATATATATATAAAATTTTAATTTGAATATATATATATTTGCTGGCTCAAGGTTGCCAGCAACAGCAAATGCCCTCAAAGCAACCATTTCTCTATTCCAGTGCAGGGCACCACCTCTAATTCTATGCTTCTACAGTTCCACAAAGTGTTCACTTAGTAGCTCCTCACTGTCTTTTCAAATATTCAATACTTTAAGTGATTTTTAAAAATATATTATCTATAAATTTTTCTTATTTTTAGCAAATGTTGATCCAGACAATGTGACCCTATATTACTGAAAATAGGAGCTTTGTTTTGTTTTGTTTCTGTTGTTGTTAATTTTTTTTTGTTCTCCTCAAAATGTATTACTTTACTACTAAGGAAGTGCCTTTTTATCTGCAAATGCAAGCATTCTTTAAATTTCAAGGCATCTATTTTCATTATATATTTTACTATATTTTTGTTTCATAAATTCTGTTCCCATATATGGAATAGAAGACCGTGTTTCACATATATTCAATTATCTTTTTCAGTCTTCCATATTTAGTATTTTTTTAAAACATCAATTTCAAATATTATTCTATTGTGTTTTGTTTTATGCAGTTTTTTCAAACCTACTTGCCATATTACTGATGGCTTTTTCTTTCATATTCCTGATGGCTTTTGCTATAACTTCTTGTTGTTTCTTACTTGCCTTTGGTCTCTATTATGTCTTCATTTATCTCTACCATATCGTTCTTGAGTTTTGCCTGCTTGGTCTTCATTTCTGACTTTTGCTTTATGATTTCTCATTTAAACATGTGTGTCTTTTGTTTAACACTTTGTTTGTTGTTTTAGTAGATACACAGTCTGTTATTCTTTAGTGTCTAAGGCTAACTAGTTGTCTGAAGCAACTACCAACTGTTTTCCTATATAATTCTACTAGTCTTTGAAAACTGTTTCATTAAATTATGTTTTTTAAGAAAATAAATTCAGATGACAGATCTAAGGGTATTGGCTGGAAAAGTTTTGGAAAAGGCTTGAGACTTCCTATGAATCCACACTTCCCATATAAACTACCAATGGGCGTATAGGACCAAGATTTGGCATTCAGAGTTGATGTGCTTAAGTTGTAGAATAAGGAAGAGCATTTTTCTATTTTTCACATAATTCCACAGTGCTTGCTCTCTCCCTTGCTGTAGCTCAAAGTTATCTCCTTTTATTTATTTATTTTTTTTGAGATGGAGTCTTGCTCTGTCATCCAGGCTGGAGTCCAGTGGCATGATCTTAGCTTACTGCAACCTCTGCCTCCTGGGCTCAAAGATTCTCCTATCTCAGCCTCCTGAGTAACTGGGTTACAGGTGCATGCCACCATGCCTGGATCATTTTTTTTTTTTTGTATTTTTAGTAGAGACAGGGTTTCACCATGTAGGTCAGGCTAGTCTCAAACTCCTCACCTCATGATCCTCCCACCACAGCCTCCCAAAGTGCTGGGATTACAGGCATGAGCCATTGCACCCAGCAAAAGGTTATCTTTTTAGTATCCTAATGGATGTCAGACTCACTCAGCACTTATAGATAATGTTAGAATGTAAAAAGTCATTTCAACAAAGTACCTAATACATACCTGAAGTATGTTGGAAAATATAATCCTTTTATTGTTATTACTACTGTTATAAGCATTCAAATGATTGCAGTGAGGGATTTCTTTCTTATAGTCTATAGTGGTTTCTTCTTCTGTAACTGGAAATGACACTTGAATTGCTTTCACTTTATTCTGATCAAGAGTATGTTCAAATTACCTTTGACTCCTCCAACAGTGTAGATATTTGAGTGACCTCAGTGTTGTCTTCAGAGAGAGGGAACAGCATGCCTAGGCCCTAAGGTAGGAGCACAATCAGTGTTAAATCTCAGGGAGGCAGTTTGAATGAAGCAGGGAGTGGTGGGGAAGCTGAAGTCAGATGGGTTTGAGGACAGGGTTACATGGGGTCTTGGAACAGTTTTGTTGTTCACTCTGAATGAAATGAGAAGCTACTTGAGAAATTTTAGCAGAAGAGTGACATAATCTGACCTATGTTTCAAAAGAATCGCTCCAGCTGGTGTTCCAAAAGTAGACTGTAGGAGAAGGGTAGAAGTGAGGAGGCTCATCAAAAGGCTCTAGAAATGATCCAGGTGAGAGATGATGGCTGCTCATGTAGCAGCATTTGCAGTAGGGGACATGAGGAGTGGTCAGATTCCAAGGATGTACAGCTAGAGTTAAGAGAATTTTCTTATGTATTAGATGTGTCCTGTGAAAGAAAGGCACGAAAAAGAGATCATGCTGTTTCTAGTCCTGAGAAACTGGAAGGATTCCATTGTTATTTAAGTGAGATAAGAGAGACACTGGGTGGAGCACATGTTTGGGATAGGAAGTCAGGAGTTTAGATTTGGACATGTTAACTTGAAAGTGCCCCACAGATATATGTGAGGTGAAACGGAACATGGAATCCTAGTGTATTGGGATAAATAGAGCCTCCCCCAAATGTATATCTGTCCAGAACCTTTGAATGTAACTTTGCTTGGAAATAGGGTCTTTGTAGATGTGAACAAGTTAAGGTGATGTCATGATGGATTAGAATGAGCCCTAAATGCAATAAGAATGGTGTTCTTATGGGAAGAGAGAAATTTGAACACAGATAGACATGCAGACTCAAAGTGTTCAAGAAGGCCATGTGAAAACAGAAACAGAGACTGAAATAATGCATTTACAAACCAAGAAATGCCAGTGATTGCTGCCAATCAACTGAGGGTTAGAAGTCCCCTTCTAGACTCTTCAGAGAAAGCTTGGCCTTTCTGACATCTTGATTTCAGACTTCTAGCTTCTAGACTCATGAGAGAATAAATTTCTGTTGTTATAAGCCACCCAGTTCATGGTAGTTTGTTATGAAGGCTAAAAATTTAACTTATTTAGTGAGACTTAACTGGCCCTCGGTAGTACGGAACCATCATTTCCTCTATTTGAGATTCCCTCTTCTCTTGCTCTTCTTGCATCAATGAATCATATTCATTCTATGGGGCAGGTGGTGCCTCACATAGCTGACTCCCATTGGGCTAAATGTCTAAAATTCCTAATCAGATTTTAAAAATCAAGGGCACTGATTTTGCTTGTTGCCCTCAGGGCTAGTTTGTTCTCCACCTCGTACTTATGCAGATTATTTTCTCAACATAAAATTCGTCTGAAATTTAATTGCCTCTCCTCTATGAGAGAGACATACTAAGAAATACAATGCCCCCATATAATGGATTTTTAAGTTATATAGAGTTGGTTTAAAAATTTGTGTTATAAATACTGATTCTAAAGAAAAATTTTAGATTAAGAAGATTAGTAAATATTTTAAAATAACATTTTGTCATGTTTAGATACCTTAAGTCTTGGTATCTTGAATAATAATATGTAATATTCAAAATTCTCATTTGTTAAGGAATCCAATATTGTTCTTTTGGAAATTAAAACTGCCACATTCACATTCTATGTATACAAAAATGGTTTAAGTTCTAAAACTGTAAGTTGTAGCATCTTATCCGAAAGGCCTTTAGTGTCCCCTGTTTTAAAATTCTGCATCTGAATTTGCTTATGGCTGGTAAAAAATAATGTGTTTGTCTTTTATCATGTGTCATTATTATTTTATCTTTTGTCATGTGTCCTCATCATTTTGAGTTACGTGCAGTTGCAGGAAGAATGAAACTAGGGAAAGACCCTTAGAAACTGCAGAATTTTTTTCAAGGGTCAGAAAGACAATAGGATTTTTTGGAAAGTAATGGGGAATTATCACATGATGAGGATAAGTTGATGGGGTTGAGCTGAAAGCTAAGCATCTGGCTTATGAAAATTTTTGCTGTCGCTGCTGGAGCTAGTCAGCATTATATAGTTCCTCGTCACTAGGGACTTTACGATCTGTCTTAAGCTATTTGTGCAGTAGCAGTAACTCTAACTGTTCATTCCATGATTTCCACTATTCGCAGAAAAAAAAAGAGTAAATGATGTCTAAAAAATCTGAACATAAAGAGATGTTAAAATAAGGAGATTGAATGTAAAAAAAAAAAATGCCAAAGAACACCAAGAGATGCAATAAATCCAAATGGTGTTCAGAACAAGAGGGAAAAAAATAGTTAATGCAAAACTGAACTGAAAGATGCAAATAAATAAGTAAATTTCTTATTCAGGATCCATTTGGAGGCTGTGTTTCTTGGCAGAGTTACTGCTTATTATTTTTATGTTTCTAGTTTCCCGTCTCCTTTTGTCAGTCTATTGAAAGCTTGTTAAAATCTTATTTGCTTTTGCTGTACCTTTGTCATTGTTTTTGCCTTAACTTAAATGCTAAATCATGTAGAAGTAAGGTAAAAGGGAGAACAGAGTCAACACAAATAGTCATTTGTAGCAGCCTAGTTTTATAGATACTTTATATATTGATCAACTTATGTTTTATTCAGACTAGATGGAAGAACAATTGGGAAATAAGAAGGAATCTCTCCCTTAAATAGTAAATTGCATGCTCATGCAAAACGTCTAAGGGTTTCCTGGAGAGACTGGTTAGCGTCTGAAAGGTGCACCGACATGCAAAAGAAATAACTTGTCTGTCCATGGGAACACCCCAAGCAAAATAAGAGTTGCTACATTAATTTCTTTCTACTTCCTTTTAAAAAGACAGAAATGTACTTCATATATATATATATGTATATGAATATGTATGAATATATGTGTATGTATGTATCTGTATGTGTATATATATATGCATTTATATATGCATGTATATAACATATGTATGCAAATACACACACACTTGTTTTGCAGAGTGCTTGGCATACAATAGACCTCTAATAAATAGGTGCTCGATGTCAAAGAATATATAAATAAATAAATATGATGCCAAGTCTGTCAACCAACCCAATGAAAAGTTATAGAAAATTTCTAATGGTCCAAATAGTTGGATTGTCCAGATTCAAACCAAGGACCATAAAATGCTAATCCTGTCCCCTTAGTCACTGCCCAACATGATTCAGAAAGTACTATCTGTGTGGTGTTTGGCAAACAGCCTAATCTCTGTGAGCCTTCATTTCTCATACTGAAGTAGAGTATCTCAAGGCATAGCTTTGAAAGCAATGGGTAATGATATGTATAAAGGGCTTAGTACTGTGCCTGGCACATAATTAACATCGCTGGTAATGATGATGATATATGTAAAGGTAGAGTTGTGCTAACGGCTTTCTTTGCTATTCTCATCCACTCCCCTAATATTTGCTCTTTCTTGATTTCCAACACCTTCTAGGGATTTTCTAAAATTGTATCCACCCTCGGCTGCTTTTCACAATGCTGCCACCTGCATCATGGAGAACGATGATCCACTTAGTATTTGTTCATTCACCTCTGATGGCTATTACAACTGTCTAATTTAAACCTCACTGAACTCCACACTGAACTAGGTACTGTAGAGATGGTAATGAAGCATTCCTGGCCTTTTTAATTATATGCAATCCCAATAGAATAACAGTGTTTTACTTATGGCGAGCCTGTATTAAATATTTACTTTTATTTAAGAGCCTTACTTTACTTTTTTTACCAGCTACACTTTTTAGCAGAAGAACAAGATAGATTCACATGGCTGTGTTTTTTTTTTTTTTTTCTTTATTTCCCCTCCAAATCTAAGCAGACCAAACCAACAGACCTATTGACCCCTGGTTCTTACGTTAAAAATTAAAGGGATCTCAGCCACATTTCATGAGAATATTAAGGCAATTTCACAATGATTTACCAGTAAGGATAATTATTTCTTTCAGAAATATATTATGATGCATCTTTCTAGAGGATGATATGGTGAATTTTACTATGTTTTGGAATCTTAATTAAATTGGGGCCAGTATTCTAAAAGAAATGAGAAGAAATTTATCCCTTAAAAATTAAGATTACCTCTCACTTCTTTCCATGCCCCCCTCCCGCACCAACCCCATTCACCATTCCTAACTGAAGGCTGTTAGATTGGTGCTAAATATAAAATCTCTTACCAGTGTGTGCTCTGCATATCTGAAAATCATGCAGTGGTGAACCTCTTGAGTGTATTTCTTTCTTTCTTTATTAATGAAAAGGTTTTTATTTGTGCCCTCTGTTATTCCCAGAAGTACAACACAAAACAAAAAGGGAAACCATGATTTATCTTCTATTTGATAAAAACATCTGCAGAATAAAATGAGCCTCTTGATGCCGGAATTGTCATCAATGATGACTTTGACAAAATGAGCAATACATAATTTACTAGCTCCCTTGCGAAGCTGAAACAGATTGTCAAATAAAACACTGGAGGAGATGCATATGGGCTGAGTAGACCGGCTTTGAATAGGAACATGCGCAGGTGGTGGCTTAGTAGTGGTTCTAAGAAGGAGGACTGCCCTAATTTGGAGGGTCATTTGCATTTGAAAATGCTCCTTGCTAAATTGTGAGTATTCCCTATAGGAAAGGAAAATGGATTCTGCCAAAACTGCAGCTATTTTTGTTTCTTGGTAACTAGAATAAACCAGAAAACCCAAGGCAAAGGGGAGGGTGTTGCACTCAAACCCTGTTTTAACGGTGGGCTTGTAGAATACAAACCTGTAATATATGAAAAGGACACTTATGAAAATCAATTGCTTTATGGTTAAAAATGGATTTTTCATCAACACAAAGCATGGAAAGTGTACTAATGGGTATATTTAGCATGCATTTTTATACATGACAATCAAATGCTTTTCTTAGTCTTTATACCTGAAAAGTATGGCAAAAATCACATAATTAATTTTAAACTCATTTCATTTTTTGTTGTTGATGAATAGCTTAGAGAACTTTGCTTGTTTATGTATATTTTTATTGATATATAAGTTGTACACATTTTACGGGTGCACGGAATATTTTGATGTCTGTTTACTATGTGTAATGATAAAATCAGGGTCATTGTGATATCCATCACCTCAAGCATTTATCCTTTCTTTGTGCTGGGAACATAATAATTCTTCTCTTTCAGCTATTTTGAAATACACAATAATTTATTTTAATTATAATTTCTCCACTGTACTACTGAATATTGGAATTTATTCTTTCTTTTTCTTTTCTTTTTTTTTTTTTTTTAGACAGGGGCTCCTTTTGTTGCCCATTTGTTGCACAGGCTGAAGTGCAGTGGTATTATCTTGGCTCACTACAACTGCCACCTCCCAGGTTCCAGCGATTCTCCTGCCTCAGCCTCCCGAGTAGCTGGGATGACAGGCATGTGCCACCACGCCTGGCTAATTCTTTTGTATTTTTAGTAGAGACAGTGTTTCTCCCTGTTTGCCAAGCTGGCTTCAAACTCCTGACCTCAGGCAAACCCCCTGTCTTGGCCTCCCAAAGTGCTGGGATTAAAGGCATGAGCCACCACGCCCAGGCTATTCTTTTTAACACACTCTATTTTTATATCTGTTAACCAACTTCTTTTTATTCCCGCTGCCTCCTTCCCTCTCGGCCTCTGGTAGCCACCATTCTACTCTCTGCCTCAATGAGATCCATTTTTTTAACTCCTACCTACGACTGAGAATGTGCAATTTTTGTCTCTTTGTCTGGCTCGTTTCATCTAACATAATGACCCCCAGTTTCATCCATATTGCTACAAATGACAGGATTACATTCATTTTTTTGACGGAAAAATATTCCCTTGTGTATGAATACAACACTTTCTTTATCCATTCAACCCACTGATGGACACATAGATTGATTCTACATCTTGGCTATTGTGAATAGTGCTGCAATAGACATGGGAGTACATGTATCTCTTTCATATGTTAATTTCCTTTCTTTTGGATATATGCTCATCAGTGAAATTTCTGGATTATATGGTAGTTCTACGTTTAGTTTTTTGAGAAACCTCCATACCCTTTTCCATAACGACTACACAACTTTACACTCCCACCTACAATGTGTAAGCATTCCCCTTTCTCTGCATCTTTGTCAGCATTCGTTATTTCTTGGGTTTTTTATGGTAGCCATTTTAATTAGGGTGAGATTATAGCTCTTTGTGGTTGAGATTTGTATGTTACTAATAATTAGTGATGTTGAGCATATGCCTATTGTCCATTTCTGGGAGGCTGAGGTGGGCAGATCACCTGAGGTCGTGAGTTTGAGACCAGCATGACCAACATGGAGAAACCCTGTCTCTACTAAAAATACAAAATTATCCAGGCGTGGTGGCTCATGTCTGTAATCCCAGCTACTTGGCTACTTGGAAGGCTGAGGTCAAAGACTGGCTTGAACCCAGGAGGGGGAGGTTGCAGTGAGCTGAGATTGTGCCACTGCACTCCAGCCTGGACAACAAAAGTGAAACTCTGTCAAAAAAAAAAAAAGTCCCTTCAGATCATTTCCCCATTTTACAATGATTTTTCATTTTGCTATTGAGTTGTTTGAATTCTTTACATATTCTGATTATAAACTATTTGATTTTTCATAAGTCAATACTGATTTCCTAGATAGACAAACAAAGCTTTTTTATCGTAAAGATTTTATTTTTTTTACCTGAGGAATCCTGCCTTTGTGGAAATTTCTGTTAATTTCAGTTCTTTAATTATAAGAAAGATGCAATGAATGTTTTCCCAAAATAGTTACTCTTTTTACTCAAAACATTGCTCTCTCTTAATGTACATATATTTTACAAAGACTTTTTATCTTAGAATAGATTTAGATTTATAGAAAAGATTTGAAGCTAATAGACAGGATCCTCATATAACCCACAGCTGTTGGCTTCTATTAACATCTTATATTAGTATGATGCATTTTTCCAAATTAACAAATGAATAAAGATACGTTTTTATTAACTGTAATACAGCATTTCTTCAGATTTTCTTTGTTTTTCTCTAAGTATACTCTTTCTGTTTTAGAATCCCAACCAGGATATATACTGAATTACATTTAGTCATCATGTTTTTAGGCTTCTGTTGGCTATAACAGTTTCCCAGGCTTTCCTTTGTTTTTAGTGATCTTCACAGTTTCAGGGAGTACAGATCAGGTGTTTAGTAGAAGCTCCATCAGTTGGGATTTGTCTGATGTTTTTCTCAGAGTCAAACTGGGGTTATGAATTTTTAGGAGGAAGACAACAAAGTGTCATTCTTCTCAAATGTATAAGCAGTACACGCTAGCAATGTGACATACGCTGAGGTTAATTTTGGTCTCTTGTGTAAGGTAATGTTTGTCCAGTTTCTCCACTGTAAAATGACTTTTTCTCTCTTTCCATACACTAGTCTTTAGAAACAAGTCACTAAACAAGGCCCACACACAAGGAGTGGGGGATTAAACGCCACCTACTTGAAAAAGGGGTATCTACATTGTTTGAAGTTCTTTCCTATGAGAGATGTGTCTTTTCCATGTCTTTTATTTATTTATTTATCTCACTGTGTAATTATGAACCTTTTTATATGTGGAGTTATAATCCAGTGCCACCTGTACTAGTAAGGTTTTTCCAGAGAAACAATCAAAAGGGTGCTTGTGTCTGTGTGTAGTATATATGCATGTGTGTGTGTGTGTGTGTATGTGTGTGCGTGCGTGCATGTGTGTGTGTGTGGTAACTTAGACATTTTGAAGAAGTGGCTCATGTGATTGTACAGATGAACAAATCTAAAAATCTGAAGCATAGGCCAGCAGGCTAGAGGTTCAATGGAGAGTTGACATTGCAGTTCCTGTCTAAAGGCAAGCTGCTGGCAGAATTCCCCTTTTCTTGGGAGAGACCTGTCTTTTTTTGATTAAGAACTTGAACTGATTGGATAAGGCTCACTCACATATGGAGGATATGTTTTACTCAAGTCTAAGAATTTCAGTGTTAATCTCATCTAAAAAATACCTTTACAGAAACACCTAGAATTGTTCCAGACTTGTCTATGGGGAGTTTTTCAAGCGGTCTACATGACCCTTTGACATATACCCATTATCGTAGGGGGTGTTTTGTTGTTGTTGTTGTTTTTGTTTTTTGAGAAATTTCTTAATTTCTGACACAATAAGCAACTCAGTCTTACACTGTATATTTCCTGCCACAGTCTTAGGTTAGCCATTTCTCCAAGCATCCTATTTCCTTTTATGAAGAATTATATTAGAAACTAAGACCTGCATGCTAAGCATTCTTGTGGCTGCTGGATAGTGGTTGCTTCTGGGCCCTCTTAGCTGATATATCAAGGAAATGTATGTATCAATGATCTCATGTAATTATGCATATCATATTACATACATATATACACATGTATATATATACACATATACATGTATTTCTATATGTACCTTTATTAAGCAAAATATGAGTTCATACTGGTGTTTCCAACTCTAACCCATTAACACAGATGATTCTAGACGTCTGTTCTTGCTTATCTCTTACAATCCACCATTCATTTATGTAATTGTTCAATTCTAGAATACATATCTAGCAGCATCATAATTGTTAATACATATCCCAAGGGAAATAGCTTTATCAACCAGAAGACATTGTTTACGTTCAGTTAGTTTTGCCTTATGTATTATAGACTCTAATCATTTCCAAAGTTACTTTATAGTAAGTGGCTTCCCCTTCACCTCCCCCTCACTCCCTTTAGTGAATTTAATTTGTACATTTGTAATTCAGTTAGATCATTTGTCATAATATGTATCCCAACCTCAGATCCTTGACCTGATCAATGAGTTCATTTTAATTTGCATACATTAAGATTTGCTTTTTGTATTGTAACATTATATGGGTTTTGACAAATACATAATGTCATATATCCACCATCATAGTATCACACAGAATAGTTTCAGTGCTCCCCCAAAATCCCTGTTTTACCTGTTCAACCCTTTCATTCCGCAAAGCCCTGGTGACTAATGACAGAATGCCACATAAAAAAAACTTTTAAGGCTATGTATGGTGGCTTATGCTTGTGATCCCAGCACTTTTGGAGGCCAAGGCAGATGAATCACTTGAACCCAGAAATTGGAGATCAGCTTGGACTACATAGTGAGACCCCGTCTCTAAAACAAACAAATAAAATTAAATAGTTAGCTGGGCATGATGGTGCATGCCTACAGTCCCAGCTACGTTGAAGGCTGAGGTGGGAGAATTGCTTCAGCTTGGGAGGTTAAGGTTGCAGTGAGCTGTGATTGTGCCACTGTAATCCAGCCTGGGCAACTGAGAACCTAAGGCCCTCTGTCAAGGAAAAAAAAAAAAAAAGTAATTTTACCATATTTAGCCTTTACAGTCTCCCTTTACTGATTTAAGTATGCATTTTTACTTCTCTAATTTAAATATGCAATTCAGATTAATCTATGTCTTTTCTAAACTCAATAGTATTTTTTTTTAAATGCTGAATAGTATTTCATTGCATAGATATACTACAGTTGTTTATCTATTCACCTGTTAAAAGACATCTTTTTTGCTGTGAGGTTTTGGTGATTATAAATAAAAATGCCACAAATACTCATGTGCGCATATTTTTGTGAAAATATGTTTTCAAATCAGATAAATACTTAGAAGTGCAATTACTAGATTGTATAGTAAGATTATAGTTAATTTCGTGAGAAGTATCATGTTTTCCATTTTGACTGTGCCATTTTGCACTCTCACCAGCAATGAATCCTGCTGTTTGATTTCCTTTTCAACATTTGATATTGTCCGATTTGTTTTGGGATATTAGTCATACTCATATGTGTGTAGTGGAATCTTGTTTTATTGCATTTTCCTAATGACGAATGATTTTGAGCATACTTTCATATATTTCTTTGTAATTTGCTTCTCTTCTTTTGTGACATAGATATCCATTCAGGAATTTTGCTAATTTTTTAAAGAAGAGTTTTTGTTTCTTATTATTGAGTTTTAAGAGTTCTTTGTATATTTTGAATACAAATATTTTAAAAGTTATATTTTTGCAAATGGCTTATCTAAGTGCATGGCTTATCTTTTCATTCTTTTAACAGTGACTTCCATAGATGAAAAGATTTTAACGTTATTAAAGTCTAACTTATTTTTTCTATCATGAATCAAATTTTTGGCATTGTATCTAAAAACCCACCAACAGACTAAAAGTCATACAGAATTTTCCCATATTTTATTTTAAAAGTTTTCATAGTTTTGCATGTTGCTTTTAGGTCTATGATTGATTTTGAATTAATATTTGAGTAAGGAGTGAGGTCTGTGTCTCAGATTGTTTTTGGGGGTATGAACTTCTTATTGTTTCACACCACTGAATACAAACATTGTCTTGTCTTTAATTGCCTCGTTTATAAAAGTCAGTTGATATTGTCTGTATTAGTCTACTTCGGGGCTCTTTGTTCTATTTCAGTGATCCATCTGTCTATTTTTTCATCAACCCTATGATATCTTGATTACTGTATCTTTCTAGTAAGCCTTCAAGTTCAGTAGTCTGAGTCTTCCAACTTTGTACTTCTTCGGTATTGTGTTGGCTATTTTTTAAAATTTGCCTTTTTATGTAAACTTTAGAATCAGCTTGTTTATATCTACAATAGAGCTTGCTGAGATTTTTATTGAGATTGTGTTAAATTTATAAAGTTGAGAAGATTTATCACGTCAACAATGTTCAGATCTCTAATATATGAATATAGATTTTTCCTTTATTTCTTTGTATCTTTTATTTATTATATTTACTTGTGGTTATTCATAATTAGATCTTATACAAAAATTTGTTAGAATTATTATTATTTCAATTTTTTGGTATTATTATTATTTTATTTTGTTTTGTTCTAGAAGGATGGAGTCTTGCTCTGTCACCCAGGCTAGAGTGCAGTGGTGTGATGTCCACTCACTGTAACCTCCACTTCCCAGGTTCAAGTGATTCTCCTGCCTCAGCCTCCCAAGTAGCTGGGATTATAGGTGTGCTCCACCACGCCTGGGTAATTTTTGTATATTTAGTAGAGATGGGGATTTACCATGCTGGTCAGGCTGGTTGAACTCCTGTCCTCAAGTGATCTGCCCACCTTGGCCTGCCCAAAGTGTTGGTATTACAGACATGAGCCACCATGCCTGGCCTAATTTTTGGTATTACATTTAATGGTATTTTGTTGTTAATTTCTACATACCTGTGTTTATTTCTATGATGTAGAGAAGCAATTGATGTTTGCCTCTTTACATTATATCATACAACCATGTTGCTTATTACTTCCAGGAATTGTTTTGTTTACTTATTTTTAAAAATAGGTTCTTCATGGTTTTCCACATAGATAATCATGTCATCTGCAAATGAAGATAGCTTATTTTTTCCTTTCTCACTTGTATGCTTTTATTTCTTTTCTTTTCTTTTCTTTTTTTCTTTTTCTTTTTTTTTTTTTTACACTAGCTTTGCTTCCAGTGTGATGATGACTAGGAGTGCTAACCAAGCATGTTCCCCATCTTAGGGGAACAACCTCTAATCTCTCACCATTAAGTATGATGCCTACTAAAGGTTTTTTCTAAATGTTCTTTATCGGGTTGAGAAAGTTTTCTAAGAGTTTTTTTCGTGAATACATGATAGATTCTATGAAATACCTTTTATGTATCAATTGATATGATCATATGATTTGTCATCTGTTTCTTAAACTGGAGAATTTCATTAATTGATTCTTAAATGTTAAACTAGTTTTGCATCCTCAGAATAAATCACATTTTGTTGTAATGTGTAATTCTTTTTATAAATTTTTGAATTCAATTTGTTTATATTTTATTGAAGATTTTTACATCTATGTTCAGGAGAGATATTATTTGGTAATTTTTTTTCTTTAATGTCTTTAGTTGGTTTTGGTATTACAGAAAGCCAACTTCACAGACTGAGTTTGGAAGTGTTCACTCTGCTTTTATTTTCTAAAAGAGTTTGTGGATTATTAGTATCATGACTTTCTTAAATGTTTGGCATAATTCACCAGTAAAACCATCTTGTCCAAGTGCTTTTTTTTTTGAAACATTAATTATTGATTCAAGTTATTTAGTAGATATGGTGTTATTCATATCATCTGATTCCCCTTGTTTGAGTTGTAGTAGTTTGTGTCTTTCAATGAATTTTTCTATTTTATTTAAATAATAAAGTTTCTGAGTTAGATTTGTTCATAGTATTTTATTATCTTTCTGATGTCTGTGATTAGTAGTGATAGTCCTTCTTTCATTTATAACATTAAAAATTTGTGCCAACTTTATTTTTTGTTCTAGTTAATATAAAGGTTTATCAATTTTATTGATCTTTTCTAAAAACCAGGTTTTAGTTCTGTTGATTTTCTTTACCATTTTTCTATTTTTAAATTGATCTCCACCATAGTTTGTATTGTTTTGTTCTTGTGTTGAACTTCATTTGTTCCTTTTTTTTTAATATCCTAAGGATGGAGCTTAGATTATTGATTTTAAATTTTTGGTTTTATTTCTAATATATGCACTTGATGCTACAAATGTCACTGTATAAATACTTTTGCCTCATGCCACACATTTTCTTGTTATATTTTCATATTTGCTTTATTCAAAGTATACTTTAAAATTTCTCTGGAGACTTCTTAAATCTATGAGTTATTTAGAAGATTTTTAAATGTTTGCAGATCTGGCTAACTTCCTGTTACTAGTTTATGGCTGAATGCCCTTGTAGACTAAAAGCAAACATCGTATGATGTTTATTCTTTCAAATTTGTTTTTTTATGGCTCAGAATGTGGTTTATCTTGGTGAGTATTTCATGTTAGCTGGACAAGAATAAGTGTTCTATTGTTTTTTGGTGGAGTATTCTATACATGTTCATTAGATCATGTTGATTGATGATGCTGTTCAGGTAGTGTGTATCCTTTCTGATTTTCTGCCTCTTTAATCTATCAATTACTGGCAGAAAAATACTGAAATCTCTAACTATAATGATAGATTTATCTATTTCACTTAATTCTGTCAGTTTCTGTTTCATGCATTTGTTTTCAGTTATGAGGTATATATAATTTTAGAATTGTTACGTCTTCTTAGATAATTGACTTTTTTCATTATGTAATGCTCTTATTTATCCATTTTAATTTTGCTTATTCTGAAATCTGCTTCTTTTGCAATTAACATAGCTATTCCAGATTTTCTATAAGTAAATGCAATATATATTTTCCTAGATCTTTACTTTCAGCCTGTGTCTTTATATTGATACTTGGTTCTTATAAACAACATATAGATCATTTTAATTCACTTTGATAATCTCTTACTTTTCATGGATATTGTTAGACTATTGATATGTAAAGTCATTATTTTTACAGTTTATTAATGTATGTCATCTTTCTAACTTTCTTATTCATTGAATTTCTTTGTTTTTCCTCTTTTTCTCTCTTCTCTGGCTATAATTGACCATTTATATAATTAAATTGTATCTTTACACATTTTTTGCATGTGAAAATAATTTTTTATGCTTTTCTTACTATTAATCTGTCTTTTTTCAGTTCATTGAACTTATTCAGTGAACCTTCAGCGAGTCAAGGAAGCTTTACCTTCACCCCTAAACTTTCTTTATGTAGAACAAAACTTTTGACCTGTATTGCATTAGTCTGTGGGGCTGCTATAACAAAATACCATAAACTTAGTGGCTTAAACAGCAAACATTTATTGTCTCACAACTTGGAAAGCTGGAAGTCCATGATCAAAGTACAAGTTTAGTTTCTGCCTTATAGATGGCCACTTTCTGCTGTGTCCTCATATTGAGTGGGTGGGCAGGGAGAAAGACAGAGAAAAAAATAGTTTGCTATCTCATGTCCCTTCTTATAATGACACTAATCCTATAAGATCAGAGCCTAATCCTTATGACTTCATTTAACCTTAATTACCTCCTTGGAAATCTCATCTCTAAATACACCACATCAGTGGTTAGGTCATCAACACATAAATTTTTGGGGACACAAACATTCAGTTGGTCACATATATTATTTTCCTTATGCTTGAAAAGCTTCTTTAAACATTTCTGTTATGGTAGGTTTGCTGGTGATAAATCTCAGGTTTTATTAGTTCAAGAAAGTTTTTATTTCTTTGACTTTTAAAGAATAATTTTGTTGGATATAAATTCTCACTGGTGAGTGCTTTTTTCTTCCAACACTTTAAGTATTTCATTCTATTCTCTTTTTGCTTACATTATTTCACCACTTCTCATTTTTCTCAAGATTTCTCCCCTTTAATTTTTTTCCTCAGTTTTCATCAAGTATGCCTAAAGACAGTATTTCAGGCTATTTACTCTGCTTTTTGTTTTCTGAGCTTTTGGATTTGTAGTTTTCTGTTCTTCATTAATTTTGAAAAGTTTACAGCTTCTTTATTTTAAATATGTATTCTATTCTATCATTCTATTCTTATGTGAATGTTATACCTTTTGATACTGGGTGAAGTTCTTGGATGTCTTCTCTGCTTTTAAAGTTCTTTTATTTTGCTGAATTACAGTTTGGAAAGTCACTATCGACTTATCTTCAAGATCACTGATTCTTTCCATTTTCATGTTGCATCTACTGATGAACGTATAAAATATTTTCATTTTTGTTACGGTGTTCCTAATATCAAGAATATATTTTTGATTATTTCTTAGAAAATTATATTTCTCCTCAAACTATCCATCTCTTCTTCTATGTTGTCTCCCTTTTCTTCATTATAGCAATTCTTATGTTAATTATAATTATTTTAAATTCCTTATTTGATAATTTCAAATTTGTATTCTATCTAAGCCTGGTTCTCATGCTTGCTCTGTCTCTTCAGACTGATTTTGCTTGGTTGTTTTGCCTTTTGGCGTACCTTGTAAGTTTTCTTGAAAGTCAGACGAGTTGTATGAACTACTGGGAATTGAGGTAAACTGGCTGTTAAATTTATGATTCTAGTTAATCTGTGGGAGCTCAACTATGTTTAATGTTTGACATAGCTTTAGATGCCTAGAAGCATCAAAGTTGCTTACTGCCCTTGTTTTGTTCTTTTCTGTATATTGTTCCTCAGAAGTAGTCCATATCTAACAGCATTTTCAACTGTAACCTGCTATTATTACACTGGGGCCCTCTTTGTGCAATGGCAAAGTGAGAAGAAAGACAGAATGCTTAATAATATTTCAATTAAATCTGTCTTTTACTGGGAATTATTCCCAGGGCTGTTAATTTTTCAGAAGTTATTTCTTTGATACAGATTGTCTCCTACCGGCTATCTACTCTCTTCCTTAGCCTCACTCTTCTCAATCTATCTTTTGCAACATTGATCCTGGTAGGCTATACTCTTTCTCCCCTCAAGTGAGACAGAAAGACTAAAGGGGGCCAAGGTGTGAGCAATTACATTTCCCAGTGAAACCTTTTCCCTAAAAACTAGGCCTTTGTTATAGAGAAGGCTCTGGGCCATACCTGTATTTGGTGGTTCCCGAGTTTGTCACATGTACAAGAAGAATGAGGTTGCACTGACAATTAAAGGGTGAGAAGGGTGGAGAATAATTTTATTGAGTGATAGAACAGCTCTCAGTAGAGAGAGAACATGAGGGTTGTTCCTCCACCCAAAGTCAGATGGCCTCTCTTTCCATGTGGCTGGGTTTAGGGCTATTATGGGCTTAGAATGGGGATTACATGCTGATTGGTTAGTGAGTATGCAAAAAAGGTTAAAATAGAGGCATCACTCAGAGGTGGGCATGACATTGTAGAAGAACAATTAGGGAAGGGTAGGTATATGTAAAATAGGAGAAGGGTGAGGATCAGTTTGAGGAAAGTGTTCCAAATAGGAAGAAATGTTCTCAATCTGATCCATGGATTTGCCCTGGACTTGTAACTAGATTCTAAGCTGTCTTCAAATTAAAGGTCGGGTTTTACTGTGGATCCACCCCTGTTTGTCTAGGCATGTGTCAGCCTCCTGCTGCTATCATTCCCCTCTCTGAAGAGGTACATCTAATTGCCATTAAGACAGGGATGATGACTACTTTTAACTGCTTCATGTTGACAGGGGTGCTCTTTTGGGAAGAGGCAATCAGATCTCTCTCAGAGGCCTATCTAAGGATTCCCAGTAAAAGAGAGCCATCATCTGAGGTTTCAGTTGCATGACTGTTTGGAGTTTGATGGCTTGAGAAGAGACAAACCAGGTTATTAGAAGACATATCTCAAAATGAAACAAGAGAGTAAGGATGGCTCAAAAATCCTGAAGCTGCCAACTGACCCAGATAACTGGTGGCTATACTTATGCCTGTTAAGATTTGGGTACATGAGGCTTTGCTTTGGTTAGCTCCCTTGGTCTTATTTTTCACAAAAAGAAACCTCGGGGTTATTAGCACCCTATTTACCACTATTTACCTGGCAGGATTTGCAGGATAATTGCCTGGATCTGGATTATTGATCCAGATTTTTACATTACCCATCCTATTTGTTTCTTCTGAGCTGAAGCCCCAGATCACTGGTTGCTTCACAGGAAAAAGCTGGGCTATTCTAAAATGCAGGAAAACACCAAAAAAAAAAAAAAAAAACCAATTTATGAGACTAGAATTTAATGACAAGTGTATGATAGGTTTTGAAACATAATTTTTCTCTCTCTGGTCGTCATTTTTGTTAAAAACAAATCATGACAGGACTAAGTTGTTTGCAAAATAAACTTCAGTCTCATACTTGGCCTGATTATTTGCATAAGATGCAGCAAAAATAATTATTTTTGCATAGGCTTTTAAAAATTGGCTTTGATGGTATCCTGTTCTATCATATACGACTTTTTAAATCTGAGCCAAGGCATGGGTTTGTACCCTGAAATATCTATGAGTTGGGTAAATTACTCTCTTCTTGAAGTCCCAAGAAAACTCGGATCTCCTGGGCCTGTTAGAAAGTGATATTCTTTACTCACGACAGGCTAGGAATTCTGTACAGAATTGTGTATACAAGGTATGAAGCCAGTTTTTCCAAGGGGCTCTTATTGGCTCTGCAAGTCAAGCTTGATTCTGTAAAGGGAAGCACACCCTTCCAATCAAAACCTTGGTAAAATAACCAGTTTCTCCAATTGCATCCTGTTGCAAAAGAAAATGGATTCATTTTGCACCTTTGCAAATAACTATGTTGCCATAAGTTAAGAATACTCACAAATAGTTTCCAAATTCTGGAGATATTAGGCAGAGAGAAACAAATATGCCCCTAATTTTGTTCACAGGAGTATACCTTACTCAATTGTGAAAACATGTATATAGCTCAAAAGAAAAGTTTTCCTGACTTTGAAAAACAAAGGATCACAACATTTTAAGCAAAAGGTTAAAATGATTATTTCAGTTTTCTATCAATTCAGTCCATTCAGTTAACTCTTATTCTGCTTGATATTCATGAACATTTCAGTTCTTCATGAGTCCTGTACGTTTTTTCTCTATTTCCATGTCACAATCTCCAAAGAGATCATAAACCTTCATTCAAGACCACCTGTCAAAGCTCTATAGCTGATTATAAGCCATCTTTTGAAGAGGGTGAAAACAAGACAACAATTGCCTGTGAATTGCAAAATATCTGGGTAGTCAAAATCAAAAACACAACTGACAACACAAGTCAGTTATTTCTGTGGTTTACAATAACTTAACACAATAACCTTAATTATAATTGATAGCATATACTCATACATTAGAATTTCAGAAATCCCATGCTATCTTGGAACATATATTAATATTATTCACTAAAATATAATCTGAAGAAGATTAAACATTATTTTTATTTTGGCAATCCCATGTAAGTAAACATATCACATAATCCTGTTTACCTCTCTTTTGGATGCTCCAAGGGCCCTCTGTAGCATCCAAAACCCTATCAAATATGTTAGTGGTTTAAAACACTTTATATTATAAAATAGAATTTCAGATTATTATAAGTCATTTATTTAACCAAAATGATGACTCAAACCTTTTTTAAAAGGTGCAAAACCTTTAGTTATTAAATGGGAAAATTCACCTTTCCAAACAATCTGTCTTTTGTCTCATAAACAGGCATAAGCGAGCAACCTCACCACTTCTACCACATAGTAAGAAGACATCCTCTATTACCCAGAAAGTCAGTCCTCACCAAACACCAAATCTACTGGTGCCTTGATCTTGAACTTTCTTGCTTCCAGAACTATAAGACGTAAATGTCTGTTGTTTATAAGCCACACAGTTTATAGCATTTTGTTATAGCAGCCCAAATGGACTAAGACACCACTTGAATGTTTCTACTTGTTTATGGCTCCAGTGTTTCTGTTCCATGTAAGCTGATCATACTATGTCTCTTTGGACACACCTACATCTAGAAGTAATCTAGAGATCTCAGGGTGATGGCTTACTCTGAGACTTCAATTCTCTGACTGATATATGAAAAAGTCTTTGATACTCAGCTGTCTAGTTTTTTCTTGTAAGAATTGTGGGTGACAACATTCAGGTACTTCACATGCCAGAGATGACATCAACAATTTCTCTTTCTCTCATATATATGTATATGTATAAATGTATAAATATATATATATATATTCATATATATGTAATATATATACTCTCATGTATATTCATATATATATATGAAACAGGATGAAATACATATATATATTTGTAACAGGGTCTTGATCTGTCTGAGCCTGGAATGCAGTGGCACTATCACAGTCATAGCTTACTCAATCTCCATGGCCCGAGCCATCCTCCCTCCTCAGCCTCCTGAGTAGCTAGGAACACAGGCACACACTATCACTCCCAGCTAATACTTGTATTATTTTTAGAGATGGAGTTTCACCATGTTGCCCAAGTTAGTCTTGAACTCCTGAGCTCAAGCAATACACTGCCGCCCAAAGTGCTGGAATTATAGGCATGAGCCACCATGCCTGGCCAACTGTCTATATTTTTGAAACTCCATTTATTTGTCCATATATAATTTGTATTGATCTTTCGAATTAGAATTTTTAAGTGACCATGTCCTTGAAATTGCCATTATCTTCCTCTTCAAATAGATTCTTAGGCATGCAGTGTTATTGTGGGGGCCAAGGCCCTCAGCCTCGTGGAGACTTGCTAAAAATCACTGATATGAGGCAGATTGGTTACTAGGAGAAAAGATATACAAATTTACTTAACATGTATACACAAGAGACTTCAGAATGCCCTCCAACGAAGTTCAGAAGCTTATGTAACATTCTGGCAAAATATGTCATAGAAGTAGGGAGAAGAGGAATTCTGTCGACAGGATTACTAGAAAGAATGAATAGATCTGAGAACTCAGATTGACTTGTAAATAGTTCTCTTTGACAATGTAAGGGTCTGTTCTGTTTAGGTGTGGTTATATTCGTGGTCTTACCAGGAGGGAGGAGAAAAAAATAATTGTTCTCCTTGGTGGGTCCAGATTTTAGGCAGATGAAGGACCTACAGAGAACAATTTTATCTGATGCTTTGGGAGAGACTGGGGAAGCAGAAAGATCAGAGGGACCTTGAGATTTCCTCAGTTCCACAAGTCAAAACAAAATATTTTGGGGTATTGGCTTGCATCCTAGTATTATCTAATAATGTTCTATCTTCACCAATCTATCATGAGAAATTTTTGTTAATTTATTTTATATTTCTCATCTACAACATGAGTCAGGTCAGTTCTCCACTAAAGACTAAAGATTAAAAGATAGCGATTCTTATTTTCTTATGACATCAAACAGTAAATAATCAAAGTAATTTATGCTCAAATATAACCCCAGGTATCATTCATCAAGGAGACATAGTGTCTGTAATGGCCAAACTAGCAGGACTAAAAATAGAGTCACCAAAACTGGTCTTTGACCTCTTTCGCCTTTTAAAAAATCACAAACTATTTTGTGATTGTTTATGTGTGTATGTGTGTGTTGGTGGCACTTTGTGGATTCCGTAATTGAAAATTTAAAGTCTGGGATAATGAATGTGTCAAAGCACAGGACGAAGTGAAACCTGGTGCTTCCTGACAATAAATATTTAACCCCCTTTCCTTGGAGATTTCAGAAAACTCCAGTAATTGAGGAAACAAGAATATGAAACCCTGGAGTACAACTTTTTATGAACACTGTGTAGTTCATGACACACAAGGGATCTTTTAAAAACAGACACTGATGTTCAGTAAGTTTATCCATTGACAAATGATTGTTTTACTGTATACAATACTCCTTACAAAACTTTTACTACTGTTTCACAAAAGAGTAATAAAATGGGAAACACCTTTTCCCCTCTATTTATACATCTCTCTCATCTCTGTAACTAAGTTTAATGCTGGAGAGAGGAAACAATATAATTCCTAGGGAACCCTGCTCAGTGTTAACGAAATGAGCTATAAGGCAGCCGAGGGAGTAGTGACTGGCCTCCCGCGAAGTGATCTAAGCATTGTCTTTGCAGCACCACACCCAACACACCCCATATTCTGCCAGTCCACAACTAGAGAGCCAGGGACAATGACCCCTCCAAAAAATGTTTTATCTCAGTTTAATAACAAAAATCTCTCAATAAAGATAAACAAATATTTCCCAATTAACTATTGACATTTTTCTGTACCATCTCATTGGGAAAATTTTCAATATGAATGCAGAAGTTTACAAGCACCCCTTCTATTCGTTTTCCACCCCTACACTGTATGCCTAAAGAGAAATGCTTCCAGAGATGATATCATGTGGAAATCACAAACCACCCCATTAATTACTCCCTCTAAGGGAGAAACATGTGACATATCTTACAGAATCAGCTCAAAAGACAAAATCCAAAGCACTCATTATGTATTTTCATCTGACGCAGCACATTAAAATTTGAAGAAAGAAAACCGTCTTATCATAAAGTCAGCAAAAAAGAAAACAAAACAAAGCTCCTATTTATTTGCACACCTCTGGTCATTTGGAAGATGATGCATTGTGCTACCAATATTGTTTTCCAAAGATCCCACATGGTGTGGTGGAGAGAAGATGGAATGCTAATTAAAAACAAATTAAATCTCTGTGATTTCCAAATCCATATGATCTTTTAAGAGTTACTTAACCTCTATATTTCTCACACTTAAAATAGTTCCTGTCTCTAAAGGTTGTAGTCAGAAGCTTTATGAGATAGGGAAAGAAAAGCCCCTTCCAAAGGGTTGGCCCAGAAAATAACTCAGCATACGTTTATTTCTTTTGGACTGACAGTCCTTCATTAGGCAAATATGACCTAAAATATATCTACAGAGTTGTAATTCCTTTTGCTACTGGTACGTTGTCCTTAGAAGTGTCAACTATTCAATCTGATCAACAATCCTTTCTGCATCATCTGTTAAATGCTTTTCTCCTTCTGTAGGTTTTAAATAGAAGTTGCTTAGATAACCAGTGTTCCAGGCAGATTGGATGAGTCAAACTAGACCAGTCAGAACACACTATTGCCTCAGCCAAAATGATTGGAATAAGTATTTCAAAGGAAATTCAAGCCAGGCAAACAGAATTTTTCACTAGGTGTTTTCATGTGGTTGACTGAAAGACAGAAATCCTTGCCTATTTAAAGAAATATGAGCCTAAAACTTGGGTGGGACAGTGATGTTCCTGTGGCTAAGGAGAAAGCCAGTTGTAACAGAAAGGAATGAGACTGGCAAGCAAAGGAAACTTCAGGGACTTCTATTCCAAGGGCAACTCTCAAAACATCAGTTACCCTCTTGACAATTAGGTCATTCCTTTGAGAGTCAGCCCAGGTGTCTCCTCTTCTAGGAAGTTTGTCATGATTCTTACAGGCTGGATTTAGGGCTCTGCCTTCTGTATTTCCATAGAATTCTGTAATTCTGTTCTGACTCTGACCACTTTATTATGTATCAATCACTGCCCATTTTCACCACCAGTTTATAAAAGTCAAGAGTAACTTGTCTTAGCTTTCAATACTCAGTACTTCCCTGAGCGCCAGGCATATTTTAGTCTCTGAGACACAGACATATTATTCTACTTTAACAACTCTTCTGATCTTAGTTTAGTTCTTTATTTCTTTGTAGTCCACAGCTGTGCCACAGTATTTGATGTTTCATCGCGATGTGTCTTTTTGGTTGTTTTGATTGGTCTGATTAAGATTTGATGACTTAAATGCATCTATGGTTTTAATTTTTTTAAGTATCTTTTTGCTCCCATCATAGGCAAATGGAAGCCTTTCAGCAAAACAGTCCTGGAAGAAAAAAAATATTATCTTTCAGGACAGATATTTATATTGTGGTAGAAAATCCTATATATAAGTGATTTGAACACAAAATGGCAAAGAAAAGAATCACGCTGCTATTTGAAGTTTGTCTCATTGTTAAAAAGGTATCCTGTTTGTTTATATTAATTATGAGAGTACTTCCACCCACAAATAAAATATCACATGTTAAATGCCAAAGTTTGAGAAAAGTCACAGTTTTGTCAAAGTATAATTAAGCAGATTTTTGGTATTTATTTAGACTATTAAGTGCACAGAACTCTTAATTGAATTGAAATGAACCTAAAGTAAAATGATTGTCACTTTCCCTACACTTTCCTCCAGGAAACAGAGATCAGAAGCCAAAGATGAAGATGCCCCCAGGCAAGAAGCAGTTTAAAAATACATGGGAAAATTTCCTAAGAAAGGTAGAAAAAGATTGTTCTGGCTCATTATTTTCAAGGATTTTACTAATTCTCCTCTAGAAAATAATCATGAAGTCCTTGGTATTTAACAAAGGTAATTAACAATTCAAGGCTTGCTTTTAAGATTCCAGTTTCCCAAAATATGCCTTCAAGCCAATCCATGTTCAGTACCATTGAAAGGGGATCTATGCCTGATCCCTTCATTTAGACTGCTTGTCCAGCCTCCAAAATCAAGGGGCAATGTTTTCAGCCCTGTCTTTGGAGCCAGGGAGGCTTGTGTTAGGATCTGGTTTTTACTGAGTGCAAGCTCTGATTTTTAGCAAGTCTCAGTGTCCCTAGGACTGAATTTAATTGTATGAAAATTTCAGCGAAATGATACCAGCCTCTCAAGGTTGTTGCATGTAAAAATGAGATTTGTACATAAAATGTGTAGTAGGTGCTCAACAAAGATAGTTGTTATTCAACATCATTAGGAAATTTTATATTTGTTTGTGCCAGATATTGTGCTGGGTACCAGTAAATAAGGGACGAGGGCAAATTCTTTCTCTCTGAGAGCCTACCTTCTGCAGGAGACAGAATTAGTGAAGGGACAAATTAATGAATTAATGAATGAAAAAGAGGGTGAATGAAAATTTCAAATTGTGAAACATATCATGAAAGGGAAAAGCAACACACAGGATTTTGGCATGGGAGAAAGAATTTTGTATTCAAATGGAAAAGTGTTAAGAATTGGGGTCTTACCAGTGGAAATCAGGTGGAAAAGAACATTCCAGGCAGGAAGAACACATGCAAACGTCCTGGGGCAAAGGAAAAAAGCTGAGTTTTCAGTCAACTAGCATGAACTAGGAAAACTTGCATGAATGGAGCTTGGAGAGCCGGTAGATTTTGGCATAAGGTTAGTTTAGAGATGGACAACAGAAACCAGGAAGCAATAGTACGTAAGAGTTTGAATTTGATTCAGTGGAGAAGAAAGTCTTGAAAGATTTAAAAAGAATGCAACATGCTGAGTAATCTGGCCTGTGTTGAATGGACTGCAAAAGGGCAAGAGGTGAAAGAGGAGAGTCTATACAGGGGGTCATCAAAGTAGTCTAATAAGAAAAGATGGTAATTTTTATTCAAATAGTTGTAGAATTGAAGATATTTGGAGTGACATCGTACATATTTGTTGCTTATGATCTTACTATTAGTGAGATCAGCCATATTACATCAAAGCACCTGCACTCAGCCTTGGCTCCAGCTTTCTCCAAGAGCCACTTCTTCCACTCTCTATATTATGTGTGTTCACATCGGTCTTGTCCCTGGGTAGATCAAAAACTCCTGTGAGATTGAGGGCTCCATCTTACCCGTCTCTCATGCCGACTCTTTTCATCCCTTCATTCCTCTCCTAGAAACAAGCATATAATATTTGTGTGACAACAACAAAAGTGTGGCCCAAATAAATAAATGATGAACATCACAGAAGGCAATTTGCAAGGATAACAATTCTCTCTCATTCTTTTCTTCTCTGAAAAAGAAGTATTACAAGTCTCCTTCCTCTGAAGTGTGAGGTGCCCTGACATTCTTCAGAATGCTACCCACACCAATAGTGTAGAAAATTCTGCCCAATTATCTGGCTCAGAAATAGTTTCTTCAAACTTCCCATCATAATAAGAGGTGAGTTCTTGGCTCTGGCATTATTGCCGGCCATAATTAGCTCTAGTTAAACTGCCTCTGTGCTTCCTGGCAGGCAGATCACCTACATCAATACTGCTACTAGCTTAAGCTTGCTCTGGGGAGACATTGTGTGTGACAGACTTTATTTTCAGGGCAAACTGCCATTGAATGCAGCTGCAGAATCCATTGCTCTGCCCAGTTAAGCCAGAACTGTATTTGATCGATGGACCTTATGGGTGAGTGTCAGAATAATAAGGCCACTAATCATTTGCAAGCCCACGGCACCATTCATCCAGGGATGTCAGAGAACTTTACCTGAGTTAAGTAATACCAACAATGCCTCTGTGAGCTAGATCAGTCCCATTTTACAGATGTGGAGACTGAGTAATGGAGAGAATAACCCAATATTGCTCAATAAAGAGATGAAAACTCAAAAAATACCTCTGAGTCTCTGTCTGCCTTGTCAATTAAATTCATCAGCTCATCAGTACTAGCTGCTTCTTAGATGATCATGTTTTATTAACGTACACTGTTAAGCAGCTGCCACATTTCACGCAAGAGGTGACTACCTTTCCATCAAGGAGAAAGTAATTTTGGTTTATAGAAATTGTGGGAACAAACGCTAAGGAAAACTAAGCTGCCTTCCTTCCATTGCATTGTTCACTAACTGCCCTAAATGACTTCTTTCTCAGAAAAAAAAAAAAAAATCCTAACAAACATTTTTGTTAAGTTACGTTGTATCTAATGTAGTTGGGAGTAATTTTTGACATAGGATAAAAACATGTGGCTGCCACAGTATTCAATCAAAGAAGGAAACCTGCCTTGATATAAAAATAAAAAGCAAAAACTCATTATTTTACATCAACTATGGAAAAGTTACTGAAATAAAAACGTGAAATGTCTGAGGGGATATTTCATGCAATGCATCTGAGGGGAGAATGAAAAACTTTGAAGGCTTCAAGGTATCCAGGTAGAAATTGTTAAAGCTCTTATTTTGGTCAGAAAGTGATAAAATTTCTGCTCTTTGCGGGATTACAGAGTTAATGGAAAGGTGAAGGGCAGAGAAGCCAAGCCTGAGACAGATGTGGAGAAAGGGAAATTTGTTTTCAAGGGCCTCCCATGACCTTTTCTCTGTTTGCTTTCTTGCACTGTAGCATGTGACTGTGCAAGAATGTGGTCTTAGGAATAGGAAAATATTTTCCTTCTTTTAGTTGAGTAACCTTGAGCCAGATTTTCAATTTCTCTGAACCCCTGTTTCCTCATCTGTAAATCTGGAATATTACCCTTCTTGCAGGATTATAAAGAAGATGAACTGAAACAGTGTATGTGGGTGTCTAATTTAGTGCTTAGCATTTAGGAGATGGTCAAGGAAAGGTAATAATGCTAATATTGTTAGCAGCCACTTTCTCTACCTTAAACCACTTTACACCCTCCAAACCTGCATACATACCTTAGTTATTCAATATGCTCCCTGCTGGCCTAACAAGAACTGATTCTGCAAATGCTATCTCCACTCTCTGCTTCCCCCTTCTCTCTACTCATTCCTTCTACAATCCAGTCCTTTAGAATGTTCTGGAACAGTCAATTGACCAATAAGAGCCTCAATTTCTTCATCTCTTAAATGAGAATAATAGCTCCCTTCTGCATAACTTATTTCATAAGATTATTGTAAGAAACAAATGAGGGAATAATTCCGTTTGCATTGTAAACTCTAGCATAGAATACATTCTGAGTTTTAAACATTACCATTATTATTTCTTAAGACTTAGCTGAGGGAAGAAAACTCATTTTAATTACTCACAGTAAGACATTAATGACAAAGAATTAGCAGTTTACCTCTGCTAGGTAACATTGGTTCATTTTAGTAGGCACGTTTACTGCCTTAATCCCAAACTGGAAATACTAGTGAAAATTCAAGGCAGAGAAATGAACAAGGAGAGACATTCATTTGAATGAGTAAATCCCTAAAGTGACCCTCTTTTTTTAGAAGCTAATTTCTAAAAATGACTGTTCTGGCACATTTTGCTATATTTGCAAACCCTTTGCTCAGTACTCAAAGTTGATACTGATGGAGAAATTGTAGCATAAAAGAAGTTGACCCTGTGGTGGCCAAACAGCCAGGGTTCCCCTACCCTGTGTCTGTTCCCAATACTGAAAAGATTTTCTTGCATAACAAACTCAATTTAAGCCCCTGCTTTCTCCTGCTCTAAGCTAACAACAGTTTTCTGCTGCAAGTGTTAATTGTCCTGACAAGGATGACTGTACTCTTTGCAGCAGTGGCTGTGTGCTAAACGATTCAAAATATACAGAAATCTATTGTTACCTCCCCCAGTAGAAAATGCTATTAAGAAAGGGTCTTCTTTTTTATATAAAAATCTGTGCTAACTGTTTCAGAGGTAGAAAAGTAAGCCCAACACAAATACAAAATCCAGCTGCCAAAAATCTAATAAAACGATAAGAAGATCCTGGCACAGATTTTCAATGCTTGCAATGATGTGCTAAAATATGCCAAGTCATGCTCAGGAAGAACATTAGGCTGTTCCTATAAATGGGACCTATGGATCAACTAAAGCAATAGAGTCTAATTACTATTATTAATAATAGCAAGAGTATATTAATCTCTCCTATCAGCAAGCAGGTATAATATTGACCTTTTCTTTCAAAGACAGCTATAATGCTATTATTTACTGTTCTAGGCATTTTATTCTGCAGTAATAGTTACAAAATGATTAACACAATGATGTCCCATGCTGCACTGTCAAACTTTCTCTTGGAGAAAAGGATGGTCATGCCCTTCAACTGAAGAGCATAGGAGTCGACTCATAAGAAAATGTGGAAAATAAACATCAGCTTAGCTAAGATAATTATCTGAAATAATGATAATCAATGAGGCATCTCACATTCATCCACCCCTCCATCCATCCATCCATCCATCCATCACTCTTAAACATAATCTTTGTGCCCTGCCACCCCCATCACCAGCACACACTGAGGCATACCCACTGATAGTAGACCTAAAATTCTCATAGGAGGTCAAGTATGGCAAAGACTCAACAAATTACATGCATTCTTATACATTTTTCATATTGGGGCAATAAAGATTGTGTATGCTAATTAATTGCGAGAAAATGACTTCCATCACTTAAAGAGCAAGGCAATTAAGAGTCTGTATGTATCCTTCACATCTCTCTTTCTCTTACTAGAACAATGTTGGAGGCCACATGTGCCACATGTCATACCGCCAAGATGGAGAAGACCACCCAAACTACATCAGTTTCATATAAGAAATGAAGGATCCTGTTTTTTTTATTAAGCCACTAAAACTGTGAGGGTTCATCTGTTTAAGCAGCCAGTGTTAATTTTTCTCATACCTAAGATCCCAGAATGAGTTTAACATGCTCAATGATTTGGGAATGTCATCCAGCCTCCTGGAGTCTATTTTCTCTCTGATGAAATGAGGAAGCATCCTTCTCTCAAGTGTTCTATAATTTGTAGTAAGTTCCTTGAGCATATAGGAAAAAGAAAACATGTGCCAAACAAATAGCTATGTCATTGCTGGATTTCATCTGTAGGTTTCTCTTACTCTACAGACAAAATACATTGCCAAAATATACTGGCATTCTTAGAGTTTTATGAATAGTATTTAATCCACTGTATTGTAACTATGTGTGTACACATCCTTCTGTGGTTTTTGTTTTGTTTTGTTTTGTTTTTGCATAGAACTGTGAGCTCCTCTGGGAGCAGGAATTGCCTTTTTGATCACTTTATCACCAGAGCCTGGGACAGTGCTTAGCAATCAATATTTTTTTTGTTGTTGTTGAAATGTAATTATGAATCTTGAAAAGAAAGCTTGCAATAACTTATCTGTCTCTTCCCTGCCACCACTGAGGAAAAATTGCCATAGACAATGTGTAAGGAGTTTTAGAGAATGGAAGCGCATACAAAGGAGGGACAGAGGCTGAGAGAGAAAGAATGAAAAAGCAATTGAGGAGACTAGGCAAGAGAACAGGCATAACTTATTGATGTCAACGGGGACACAAAGAAGGTATGAGTGGGTTAAGCCAGGCAAGAGAGTCAAAAGTCCAGGTCAGGGCACAAAGGCCATCCCTAGCAGAATACCTCACCATTTTTTGAAGTGGAAAATGAAATGTGACTGAGATTTGGGAGTTCAGAGATGGGATGAACATGTATCCAATATATATACTTTTTCTTTTAACCTGGGACATGCATTGCTGGGACTTAGATGGAATGAAAATTTGACATCTGATGGCAAGGCCTCAACTCTCCAGATGTCTGAGGTCAAGGAATACAAGGCAGGGTGAATTGGTCAGGATGCTGGTGACAGTTTCAAACTTGTTTGACAAGTAGAACAAGACAGGATGATAGGACTAGATGCCAAATGGAGTATCAGCCCTCTGCTATTGTCTCAACTAATGTAATCAGGGAAAGAAAACATTCTATGCTGTCTATCACTAAAAATGTCCAAACAAGGGTTGGAATCTCAACAAGGCAAATGCTGCTCTTCAGTGTGTCACAAGGTTACTTAGAAGGCCATTTGTTTGAATACTGGTTTAATACTGGTCTTTATCTGAATGCTTCCCATCACTGAAACAAGGATATTTACTCTTTCGACACAGTGTCACCTGCCTCTGAATCTGATCTTTGGTATGTCATCCCCATTCTGAGGAAAGTGACAAAGGCTGGTGACACTTGACAACAACCTGCCTGACCTTTTGTCAAATTCCACCTCCACTGAGGCTGCAGCACCAGACCAAGGAGCTAGCCACATAGAACTATGTCCAGATTGGGATCTAAATTCCAGGGTGCCAAGAAAAGGCAAGAGCTCAAGACTATTAAAGAGCAAAATGTGTAGGTAGTTCTGGGAGTCAAGTATAAGCCCTGAACCCAGAAGGCAGCAGCAAAGGTAAAGCTAAGAAATGAAATCTAGGATCAGGAGACAGGATCCACTGGAACAGATGGGAGGAGGTAAAGAGAAAGAGCGTAATGTTGCTACATCAGTAGTTCTCCAAATGTGTTCAACAAAAATGTAGACTTCAAAAATATCTGCCTCTATATGCTAGTTCAAATACATGATGTTCTTTCTGAGCACTTCAGTTCCAAAAACGATTCCTCAGAACAATTCTCCTGTATCAAAATGCTTTTCTTAGGTTTTATCTAGTATTCCTGCTCCTACAACTTCACCAGTTACTCCTACTACCAGGAGGCCCCCTATGGGCTAGAATACCACTTTCGAATTTCACAAATCCAGTGGCTTAAGTCTTTTGGCCTCCCCATGAGTAACTCATCAGAGATTGTCTACCTACCTGTGTCTTTGTCTGCTGGATGGACCTTTATTCCTCTACCTGCCTCTCTCATGTCATTTCTGCATTAATTTCTGGATCCTGTTAACCCTCTTCATTTTCTCCAGGATCACAGTGATGATAGGTCAAAAATTCCTCCCTTCAATGCAACCAGGTCAGTGTGTTGTTCTGTCCTCAGGCATTGACCCTTCAATTTCTCAGTTTCGAGGTGATTTCCAAGCACCAATGCTAATTGCTACACAGGTGAAATTGCAAATTATATAGCATTGATGTATGCAGCGTCCCAACAGGTGTAAGCTGTTAGCCCATTTGGCCTGCTTTTTTTTCATAACTTAAAACATTTTGCATTTCTAACCAAGATTGCTAATGTTATCAATTTTTTTTTTAATTTGGGAAGGAAAGTCTCCAGTTACCAGCTCCCTAACTTCTTCTGTTGTCTCAATATCCAGAACTGGGTGACATGTCTGGCCAAGGGGAATGAGAGAATGATTGGATTACATCAATCATGATGCTTTCTGGGGCAGGAGTCTGAATTCCATGCAATCCAGGGATTCCCACCAACTACCCAAGTCAATTACAGTCTGGTATCAAGAAACAAAGGGAAATGACTGTTAAATAGGACAAGGACAAGGTCTATCCTATTTTCATTTATAGCAGCATCATCAAGTATCATCAAGTTAATTAAGAAAATTCTACAAATTAAAACTGTCCAACAACCCAATAAAGTCCTGGGTTCCTCTCAAAATAATCTCCAAGGAAATGCCATTTGACCACCTTAGTGTATATTACAAATGAGTATCTGAAATAGATACTAATTTTCCTGTCCCACATAGCAGGAAAAGTCATTATGTAGTAAGGGAAATCATAAAAACACTAGAAGTAAGGACAAATGAAAAAAGAAAGATTAAAAAGCAAATTCGACTCACTCTATAACTTTTCCGGGACCCATAAACATATGACTCTTATTGACTGTGGCATACATGATTTTCCTCCAATTTTCTTTTTTGCCTTCCCACTTTAGTAAAGGAATCACTAAGTCTCAGTTGTGCATATGGCTGCTCAACTGAAGACTGCAGTTCCCAGCTTCCTTTACAGCTAGATGTGGCCATCCTAAGTTTTACATAACAGAATGGGAGTGAAAGTGGCATGTTGAACTTCCTAGGATTGCCTCAAAGTCAGCAGACGACCTCTCCTTCTGCTCTTCATACCCAATCCTGTTGCATGGAATGTGGACATGATGGTAAGTCATCTTGAATGGTGTACATGAAGGCAAAACACTTCAGATAGCAGAGAAACAAAATGAAAAAGCTTAGCTGCCTAACACTATGCAGCTACCAAACCAGCCTGCATTGCTTATGCTCAGATTGTTACATGAAGGAAACCTAAACTTTTTTGTTGAAGCTACTCTTATTTTGATTTTTGTTACATGAGGCAAATTTTTATCCTACATTGGTCCTCCTCCATTTCAAACAATAGATTTTGCAAATATTTGGTGAGTTTCTAATAGCTCAAGACTAACCTTACCTCTTTATTGCTGTAGATGACTCCATAACTCACTTCTAGAAATTAAGGGGATCTGGCTGGAAATCTGAACCCTGTTTTAGTCAGTTCAAGCTGATATACCAGAATAGCATACCATAAGTTGCTTAATCAACAAATATTTATTTATTACAGTTCTGGAGGTTGACAGATCCAGGGACTGGTGAGGGAACTCTTTCTGGTTTGCAGATAGTCGTCTTCTCCTTGTATCTTCAATGGCTGAGAGATAAATTACTGCTTATGCTTTTTCTTATAAGGGAGCTGCACTCTTTTCCATTCACGGGAGCTTCACTCTCATTATCTAATTACCCCCAATATGGCTTGGCTGTGTCCCCATCCAAATCTCACCTGGAATTGTAATAATCCCCACGTGTCAAAGGTGGGCCCAGGTGGAGATAACTGAATCATGGGGGCAGTTTCCACATTCTGTTCTCATGGTAATGAATAAATCTATCAAGATCTGATGGTTTTATGAACAGAAGTTCCCCTGCACAAGCTCTTGCCTGCTGCCATGCAAGACATGATTTTGCTCCTCATTCACCTTCTGCCATGATTGTGAGGCCACCCCTTCCATGTGACATTGTAGTTAATTAAACCTCTTTCCTTTATAAATAATCCAGTCTCAGGTATGTCTTTATTAGCAGCATGAGAACAGACTAATACACATAGCAAATGCCATGCTTCTAATGCTATTATATTTCAGGTTAGGATTTTAACATATGAATGTTGGGGTGATACAAACTTTCGGTTCATATTCTTTTCCTGGTCCTCCAAAATTTATGGCCTTCTTGTATGGAAAAATACATTCATTCAATCTCAACAACTCTGAAAGTCTTATTTCTTTTTATCATCAACTCTAAAGTTCAAAATTTCATCTAAATGTCATTTAAATCAGACATGAGTAAGACTAAGGTGTGATTCATACTGAGACAAAATTTTTCTGCAGCTATGAATCTGTGAAATCAAACAAGTTATGTGTTTCCAAAATACGATGATGGGACAGATATAGAATAGATATTCCCATTCCAAAAGGAAGAAATTAGAAAGGAGGAAGTGGAGAGAAGTTCCATGCAGGTTCAACATGTAGCAAGGCAAACTCTTTGAGATTTTAAGCCTTGAGAAAAATCTTTTTTGGCTCAATTATCTGGCTTTTAGGCATACTTGGACAGTGATGGCTTGGTGGATTGGGCCTGCTCCTTCTATCTGAAGCTTCTGTTCTCTGCAATGGCCCCACATGCTCATCCTCGAGTCACTGGCTAGGGGCATCCTGGCCCTCCAAAATCAGACAGGCAATTCCATCCTTAGATGACAAGAAGGAATAATCCTTTCCCCCTGGGCCTGTAGTGAGAGTGGCAGCCATGTTGATCTCAAAATCACCTTTGGGGACCTTCTTTTCCTTTCTTGACAAATAGCACATGTTCACAGCCTTCTTTACATTTTCTGTTTTCTTCAGCCCCAGTTAGCAGTGTTTCTGCTTGTGTAATCCCATCTTTGTCTCTAGTTTCTGTTGAAATGGTTGATTAGATCCTTAGTTCACACTCACACTAATCTTATCAAATAGTCTGTCTGTCACATCCTTAGAGCTGTCTTCAGAATATGCTTTCTCATTTCTGGCAATATGGATTGGCTGAAATTTTTTCAAATCTTTAATTTCTGGGAACTTGTTGCTTAACAATCCCTTCTTCAAATCATTTTCCTCTTTTTGCTTTTTACTGTAAGAAACCAGGGGGAAGGAAGCCACTCCTTCAAAACTTTGCTTAGAAGTCTCTTCAGCTAAGTATCCAATTCCACTTTTTGCAATTTCTACCTCCCACGAAACATGAGTACATGAACACGATTAAAGTCTTTTCCCACTTTATAACAAGGCTTGCCTTTTTGCCATTGTTCAATAGCATATTCTTCATTTCTGTCTGATAGCTCATCAAAATTTTCTTTAATAATGTTCATGTTTTTACCAACAGTCTGTACACAATTATTTATGTATTCTCTAAGAAGACAGAAGCTTTCTCTAGAACTCTAATTTTGTCTTTTAGTGAGCTCTCACAACCAGAATCACCTTTAAAGTTCCTTTATAGCAATGTCAGCTTTTTCTGGCACATTGATATGATATGGTTTGGCTGTGTCCCTACACAAATCTTAGCTTGAATTGTAGTTCCCATAATCCCCACATGTCATAGGGGGGACCCAGTGGGTGGTGATTTAATCTTGGGACTGTTACCCTCATGCTGTTCTCATGATAGTGAGTGAGTTCTCTTGAGATCTGTCGGTTTCATAAGGGGCTTTTCCCCCTTTGCTCAGCACTTCACCTTGCTGCTGCAATGTGAAGAAGGATGTTTGCTTTCTCTTCTGTCACAATTGTAAGTTTCCTGAGGCCTCCCCAGCCATGCTGAACTGAGTCAACTAAACCTCTTTCCTTTATAAATAACTCAGTCTCAGTCGTGGGTATGTACTTATTAGCAGCATGAGAATGGACTAATATAGTAAATTGGTACTGGATAGTGGGGTGCTGTTGTAAAGATATCCAAAAATGTGAAAGCAACTTGGGAACTGGGTAACAGGCAGAGATTGGAACAATTTGAAGGGCTCAGGAGAAGACAGGAAAATATAAGAAAATTTGGAACTTCTTATAGACTTGTTAAATGGCTTTGACCAAAATGTTGACAGGGATATGGACAACAAAGTCCAGGCTGAGGTGGTCTCAGTTGGAGATGAGAAACTTGGGAACTGGAGCAAAGGTGACTTGTGTATGCTTTAGCAAAGAGACTGCCCTAGAGATCTCTGGAACTTTGAACTTGAAAGAGATAATTTAGGGTATCTGGTGAAAGAAATTTCTAAGTGACAAAGGATTCAAGAAGAAGGAGAACATAAAAGTTTGGAAAATTTGCAGCCCAATGATGCCATAGGAAAGAAAAATCCATTTTCTCTGGAGAAATTTAAGCCTGCTGCAGAAATCTGCATAAGTAACAAGAAGCTGAATGTGAATCACCAAAGTAATGGAGAAAGTGTCTCCAGGGCATGTCACAGGTCTTCATGACAGCCCCTCCCATCACAGGCTTGGAGGCCCAGGAGGGAAAAATGATTGGGGGAGCTGGGCCCAGTACCTCCCCTGCTGTATGCAGTCTAAAGGCTTGGTGCCCTGTATCCCAGCTGCTCCAGCCATGGCTAAAAGTTGCCAAGGTACAGCTTAAGCTGTGGCTACAGAGGGTGCAAACCCAAGCCTTATCAGCTTCCATGTGATGTTGGGCCTGCAGGTGTGCAGAAGTCAAGAATTGAGGTTTAGGAACATCCTCCTAGATTTCAGAGTATGTATGGGCATGTCTAGATGTCCAGACAGAAGTGGAATGAGGGGCCAGGCCCTCATGGAGAACCTCTACTAGGACAGTGTGGAAGGGAAATGTGGGATTGGAGCCCTGACAGAATCCCTATTGGGGAACTGCCTGCTTGCACCATGTGCCTAGAAAAGCCACAGACACTCAACACCAGCCCATGAGAGCAGCCAGAAGAGGGGCTGTATCCTGCAAAGACACAGGGACATATCTGCCTACAGCAGTGGGAGCCCACATTTTGCATCAGCATAACCTAAATGTGAGACATGGAGTTAAAGGAGATCATTTTAGAACTTTAAGGTTTAATAACTGCCCTATTGGACTTTGAGCTTGCATGGAGCCTGTGGTTCCTATGTTTTGGCCAATTTCCCCCGTTTCAAATGGCTGTATTTACCCAGTGTCTGTACCCTCCTTGTATCTAGGAACTGCCTAACTTGTTTTTTATTTTATAGGCTCATAGATAGGACTATGGACTTGGACTTTTGGATTAATGCTGAAATGAGTTAAGACTTTGGGGAACTGTAGAGAAGGACATGATTGTGTTTTAAAATGTGAGAATATGAGATTTAGGAAGGGCTAGGGAGGGATTATGTGGTTTGGCTGTGTCCCCACCCAAATCTCATCTTGAATTGTAGTTCCCATAATCCCCACAAGTCATGGGAGGCAATTTGTGTGAGGTAATTTAATCAGGGTGGGGGTGGTTACCCTCAGGTTGTTTTCATGATAGTGAGTGACTTCTCATGAGATCTGGTGGTTTTATAAAGGGTTTCTCCCCCTTGTGCTTGGCACTTCTCCTTGCTGCCACCAAGTGAAGAAGGATGTATTTGCTTCCCTTTCTGCCATGACTGTAAGTTTTCTAGGCCTTCCCAGCCATGCTGAACTGCAAGCCAATTAAACTTCTTTCCTTTATAAATTACCCAGTCTCGTGTATGTCTTTATTATCAGTGTGAATATGGACTAATACACATGTACTACAGACTCTTCCAGCCTCTACTCATTACAAAGAGACTTCCACATTTTTAAATATTTGTTAAAGCAGTACCCCAATTCTTGGTACCAATTCGCTACACTTAGCCCTTTATATCTGCAGGTTTCACATGAACAGATTCAACCTACTGTAAATTGAAATATTGGAAAAAGTATAACAGTATAATAAAAATAATACAAATAAAAAAATACAGTTTAACAACTCTATATATAGCATTTTCATTGTATTAGGGATTATAAGTAATGTAGAGATGATTTAAAGTATATAGGAGGATGTGCTTAGGTAACTACACCATTTTATATAAGGAACATGAGAATCTGCATATTTCAGTATCTGCAGAGTGTCCTGGAACCAACTCCCTTGGGATACTGAGAGACAACTGTATTAGGGTTCTCCAGAGAACCTTTGCTTATGAAATTATGAAGGTCAAGTCCTATAGTCTGCTGCCTGAAATTTAGAGACACAGAGAAGCCAGTGGTGTCGTCTGAAAGCCAGACAGCCAATGGTATAGATTCCAAAGTCTGAAAGCCTGGGAACCAGGAGGACTGAAGGCAGAAGAAGATCAATATCCCAGCTCAAGCAATCAAGCAGGGGGAGGGTGAATCCAACCTTCCTCAGCTTTTTTGGTCTTTTCAATCCTTCAGTTAATGAGATGATGCTCATCCCTATTGGAAAGGGCCATTTGCTTTACTCAGTTCACCAATTTAAATGCTAATGTTTTCCGGAAACGCCCTCCTGGACACCTCAGAAATAATGTTTCATTAAATTCTAGGCATCTTGTGGCCCAGTCAAGTTGACACATAAAATTAACCATTACACTTTTCAATTCACCAATCTATCTATATCTGCATCTATTTTGACTTTAGGCCTTCCCATCATCACTAAGCGAGCAGAGCAAACTTTCTCAAGGAACTTCCTGCATTTTTTTCCTGTCATATAATGTTAACACTATTCTCTTTGTTGTTATAGTGCCTTTGGCATTAGTATAAGCTCAGGTTCTCCAGCTCTGTGTGTGTTTTTGTGTGTGAGTGTGTATATGTTTAGTTGAAAAGCAGGGGTGGAATTGAGAAGAGGGCAGCTTACGAAGGTATTTGAAGAGCATTCTTTATCTCAGAATTTGTGATTTTCGTGATAAAATATCTGGAAAAACACAGAAATAGGTGGGAGTGCATAATTGACCAAGAAACTAAGATTGACAACTAATCTACTGCCAAAATCTTATAGGAATTTCCTCTAATTATACTATTCATGAAGTGGAAATGAGAAACACAATTGTCAGGTGACATTAAAACATACCTTGTCACTTGCAGGAGATCAAAGCCACCAATGTGAAGGACAATGCAGAAGCACATCAACACATTTGTCTATGCCTTGGCTCAGGAATGCAGAATCTGTGACAACTCCAGCCACAAATTGATTGCATAGCTACAGCTATACCAAATAGAACACACAACACATATTCTAAAGTAGCTCCCTGTGTGTGCATACACACAAACACACAGACACACACGCATATATATTGCAGAAGTAAAGGATTACACACACACATATATTCCACCCCAGCTTTCCCTTTTTGGACTTATTCTAAATATGTTCAGAGATTTAAAATTTCAGGAATGCTACATATTATAAGGCAGAAGAGGGTCTATGGCATATTTACACCTTAGAGTACAACTCCAATAGTATGAAGACAGGGGAAGAGAAAAAAAAACAGGTAACTGAAACACTAAATTGACCAATATTCTTTCAGGACAAGAAATAACTATTCACTATCTTAGATCATACATAAATAAATTTTTATATAATAATAATAGCCAACATTAAATATGGAACACAAAATGGAAAGCAATTTGCATGAATCCTAATCTCACTTTTACATCTTACAAGCTATGTGACCTTCAACAATTCACTTAACATGTTGTCACTTCAATTTCCTCATCTGTAAAATGAGAATAAAAATAGTTGGGAAGATTCTGTAAGTTAATAGGTTTAAAGTTAACAGGTTTATGTTTGACACTAGTATCAATCCTAGTGGTGACAGATCACAGTGATGTATGTGCTATTATGGTATTATCGTGCCCATTTCACAGATAGAATAAAGTGGGTCTTGAAGAGATTCAATTACTCTTTTAATAACTGGTAGAACAAGAATTCTAATGCACCACTTTATGGATAGAGCTAATATTCTAATTACTATACTATACTATCTCACACAGCAAGTCGACAATACTTTAAGAATTGGGAGTCTCTCCTAAGACCAACATCACATTAGCTAAATGACTGCTAGACACCATAAATGTAGAAGTGATCCATGGATATCAACAAATCTTTATGCTTGAGATCTAAGAACAGCATTTTAACAGTAATATAGGGCTGAGTAGAAGCAACTGACATAATCTATCATCAACAATAGATAGATACTCCTTTGTTTAAAGACAAAAACACTGACAACAGAAAAAAAAAACTGTTCTAGTGAAAATATTATGCACATTAAAAGAAGGAAAGGACAATTAAGATGCAGAAAATATTGCACTTTAAAAACTTACTAAAGAAAGCAGAAATCTTCTTTGTAATCTCAATGGAATATGAAAACTATAGTTTGAATGAAGAGATGAAAGATGAGATTATATGAAAATAAGTTGAGATAAGAAGGGAATTGGCTGAGAGGCAGGCAGAAGTAAAAATGAAAGTTTGCCATGATAAACAAAGATTATAAGATTAAAAATGCAATAATAGAATAGAAATCTGCATTAAAAGCAATAAAGAACAACATTAATGCTGTACAATTAGTGATGATAAGCTTAAGCTCTAGAAACTGCAGAAGAAATGCAGAATGAAGAAAAACTCAAAGATGCAAATGTTGATAGTTGGAATAAAGCGCAGAGAAAGAGAGGTCAGTTATGAGGATACTTGGTTTTTTTAGAAACACAAATCACAGTTAAAGTAATAATTAAAAATGTTTGAAGAGACATACATACAACATGTGTTCAATGAGTTTACAGATCATAAAGGATTACTTAATACATGGAACACATCTGAATGACATTTTAAAAATTGTGTCTATAGATCAATGTTACTGCTAATAACATGATATAATATGCACAGTGGGGAAAAATTGAAAAATGTAGATAAACAGGAAAATATTTTTAAAGTTCCCTGAAATCCTATTATATATGGAAATACTATTAACTCTATGCTATGTATTACTTCAGACTGCACATGAATATTAATTACATTATACAGACTTACAAACATGCATACAAAAATGTATGATGTTTTGTATAATATGTTTAGTCCATAATTGTACTATAGATTTTCTCTTCAAAGCCAACATTTTTAAAATTAGGGATCAAAATATATTCATGGTTTATAAAATCAAGCAATTGCAGAAAGTTATGAATAAGAGAACATTTAAAATCACCCCAAATCTTGTTGACTCAGAAATAAACTCTACCATTATTTTGAAAATTATTCTTTAAGATATTTCTCCATGCAAATGGAAACCTATAAATATAGATTAGATGTGAATTTTCCAGAGGTAAAAACAGAAATAGATTGAAATAGAAATAAATATAGAGACATTTTCATAAATGAATCACATAGCCAGTGCTCCATTAACAATGCATTTTCACTTAACAATGTATTGAAATACTTCTGTCAATATAGATTTGTTTATTATGTTGATTTCATTAGATTACCTTATATGGCTATGCCATGATTTATTTAATGGGTTCTCTATTATTGTGAGCTCTGGTAACATTTAACTTCTCTGTGACTTAGTTTTTTCATCTGTGTAATGGGAATAAATAGCACTACTCTCAGATTACTTTAAGAATAAGCTGAGTTTTTCCTCTAGACACTGCTTTAAATGTGTCCCAGAGATTCGGGTACCTTGTGTCTTCATTCTTGTTGGTTTCGAAGAACATCTTTATTTCTGCCTTCATTTGATTGTTTATCCAGTCAACATTCAAGAGTCAGTTGTTCAGTTTCCATGAAGTTGTGCGGTTCTGAGTTAGTTTCTTAATCCTGAGTTCTAATTTGATTGCACTGTGGTCTGAGAGATATTTGTTATGATTTCCCTTTTTTGCATTTGCTGAGGACTGATTTAATTCCAATTAGGTGATCAATTTTAGAGTAGGTGTGATGTGGTGCTGAGAAGAAAGTATATTCTCTGGATTTGGGGTGGAAAATTCTGTAGATGCCTATTAGGTGTGCTGAGTTCAAATCCTGGTTATCCTTGTTAATTTTCTGTCTCATTGATCATCTAATATTGACAGTGGAGTGCTAAAGTCTCCCAATATTATTGTGCGGGAGTCTAAGTCTCTTTGTAGGTCATTAAGAACTTGCTTTATATATCTGGGTGCTCCTGTATATTTAAGATTGTTAGCTCTTTTTGTTGCATTGTCTTTTACCGTGATGCAATGCCCTTCTTTGTCTCTTTTGATCTTTGTTGGTTTAAAGACTATTTTATCAGAGACAAGGATTGCAACTCCTGCTTCTTTTTTTCTCTCCATTTGCTTGATAAATCTTCATCCATCCCTTTATTTTGAGCCTGTCTGTGTCCTTACATGTGAGATAGGTTTCGTGGATACAGCACACAGATGAATTTTGACTTTTTATCCAATTTGCCAGTCTCTCTTTTGATTGGGGCATTAAGCCCATTTACATTTAAGGTTAATATTGTTATGTGTGAATTTGATCCTGCCATTTTGATGCTAGCTAGTTGTTTTGCCCATTAGTTGATGCAGTTTCTTCATTGTGCCAATGGCCTTTACCATTTGGTACATTTTTGGAGTGGCTGGTTCTGGTTGTTCCTTTCTATGTTTAATGCTTCTTTCAGGAGTTCTTGTAAGGCAGGCCTGATGGTGACAAAATCTCTCAGCAATTGCTTGTTTGTAAAGGATTTTATTTTTCCTTCACTTATGAAGCTTAGCTTGGCTGGATATGAAATTCTAGGTTGAAAGTTCTTTTCTTTAACGATGTTGAATGTTGGCCCCCACTCTCTTCTGGCTTGCAGGGATTCTGCCAAAAGATCTGCTGTGAGTCTGATGGGCTTCCCTTTGTGGGTAACCCAACCTTTCTCTCTGGCTAACCTTAACATTTTTTCCTTCATTTCGACCCTGATGAATCTGAAGATTATGTGCCTTGGGGTTGCCCTTCTTAAGGAATATCTTCGTAGTATACTCTGTATTTCCTGGACTTGAATGTTGGCTTGCCTTGCTAGGTTGGGGAAGTTGTTAGGTTGGATAATATCTTGAAGAGTGTTTTCCGGCTTGGATTCATTCTCTTCATCACATTCAGGTACACCTATTAAACATTTAGGTCTTTTCATATAATTCCAAAGGGCTAATATCCAGAATCTACAAGGAACTAAAACAGATTTACAAGAAAAAAATCCCATTCAAAAGTGGGCGAAGAATATGAACGGACACTTTTCAAAAGAAGACATTTATGAGGCTAACAAAAATATCATGCTCATCATCACTGGTCATTACAGAAATGAAAATCAAAACCATATTGAGATACTATCTCAAGTCAGTTAGAATGGAGACCGTTAAAAAATCTGGAGATAACAGATGCTGGAGAGGATGTGGAGAAATAGGAACACTTTTAAACTGTTGGTGGGATTGTAAATTAGTTCAACCATTGTGGAAGACAGTATGGCAATTCCTCAAGACCTAGAAGTAGACATTCCATTTGATCCAGCAATCCCATTACTGAGTATATATCCAAAGAATTATAAATCATTCTATTATAAAGACACATGCATGGTATGTTCATTGCAGCACTGTTTACAATAGCAAAGAACTGGAACCAACTCAAATGCCCATCATTGATATACTGGACAAGGAAAATATGGCACATATACACCATGAAATATTATGCAGCCATAAAACAATGATGAGTTCATGTCCTTTTTAGGGATATGGATGAATCTGGAAACCATCATTCTCAGCAAACTGACACAAGAACAGAAAAACAAACACCGCATGTTCTCACTCATAGGTGAGTATTGAACAAGGAGAACACATGAACACAGGGAGGGGAGAATCACACACTGGGCTCTGTTGGGAGGGAAGAGGGGAGGTACAGCGGGGGACAGGGAGATTGGGGAGGGATAACGGGGAGAAATTTCAGCTACGGGAGATGGGGGGGGATGGAGGCAGCAAACCACATTGCCATGTTGTATCTATGCAACAATCCTGCATATTTTGCTCATGTACTCCAGAACCTAAAGCCTAATAAAATATATTTTTAAAAAAAGAATAAGTTAAGTATACAGAAATCACAAAAGTGTATGGTATATAGTAAAAGCTATATAAGTATTTGATATTTTAAGCATTACATTAAGATTATATATAACATATTATCATAACCATAAATAACCATAAATATAACTATAATGGAGAAAATCTTATACATACTTTTTATAGATTAGTATTATTTTATTTTAGCCAGGACTAGAACCAGGTTTTGGGGGGCCTGAAAATGATATCTTTAAGAAGTAAAATTCAAAATTAAGCACTAATTTATCTAAGAATTGAAAAAAAGTCATGCTAATGAGAGACTAAAGCTTATGCTTTGTTACCTTGATGGAACCTTCATATGCCTCATTCTTTAAGAAAACATTTTGAATCCGAGAAGGTGGGGGACTATTTATGGACTAGTCATATATTTTTAGATAAAACCTAGCACAACACATGTATGCTAGATCTTCAATAAATATTAATTGTATATTCTAAAGGGAATTACTGGATCAAAGAAAATTTTGATATGATTGGCAGACTTACTTTCTAAAATTTGGACCAAATTTAACTCCACTCCAAAATTCGTAAGAATTCCCATTTTATCTGAATCTTACCAATGCTGGGCATTTTGTTTGGTTCAATATTGCTTTGTTTTGCCACACTAACGTTTTTAAAATACAGATTCACATTTAAAATATGGATTCACATCTATTTCTAAAGAATAACCGTTGGTTTCATGTTATGTTTAAAAGGTCTTCTATATTCCAAGAGAATGAAAATAATCACCCATGCTTTCATCCCAATACTTTATAGCATCATTTTTTAGATTTAAATATTTGATCATTCTAGGATGCATTGCATTATAACAAATTTCTTATAAATCCAATGTTTTCAATGCTTAGTCAGTTTTTCCTGTGAAATTTTGAGTAATACTTATTTCCCCTGATATAAAATATTACCTATATTATATACTAAATTTCAGCATATAGTTAAATTAATATCTGAATTCTTCATTTTCTTTTTATAATCTATCAAGGTTTCAGTCAAGATTGTTTTGGATTAATTAATTAAGTTTGATGAAAATGATATGTTTACAATATTAAGCCATCCTATTCAAGAAGCTTATTTAAATTACATTTAATATTAGTAGTCTCCTTAACTTTCTTATCAATATATTTTTATTAATTTTTATTTATAGATTTTTCATTTTGCTATTTTGATTTATCTTATTTTGCATACTTTTTTATTTTTTAGTAATATATATTCACATTATAAGTAAAAAGTATAAAAGATAAAATAAGTTATCCAGATACTCTGGCATGCTAGAAACAATCAATATTTAATGTCTCTTTATGCATACAAGAACTCATATTTTTAAACTATTTAAACAGACACAGTAAGAGTAGGGAGATACATACACACCAAGACATGAAAATATGCTAGTATAAATTAAGAAGAACTAAATTTTATTTTACCTGAACTTAACTGTAGTCACGCTAAAGGAATTAACTTACTTTAGTTAAAAGGCTTATTTTTTATTTTTAAATTATGAGTTGTTAAATCCTTTAAATTCTTCTAGGTTTAAGGAAAAAATATTGAAATTATTAAGCTGAAGCCACGATATATTCAATGTTCACACATGTTCAATGTGGAAACCTTGAATTATTTCTTGCTATCAAATAAGAAATATTTAGATTCACGCATTCTCTCATACTTCATACTTCCTCTAATTATGGCTTTTTTTTTTTTTTTAATTTGAGACAGGATCTCCCTGTTTCATCCAGGCTAGAGTGCAGTGGCATGATCACAACTTGCTGCAGCTTCAACTTCCTGAGCTCCAGAATTCCTCCCACCTCAGCCTCTGGAATAGCTGGAACTACAGGTGTGTATCATCACTCCTGGCTAATTTTTAAAATGTTTTATAGAGACAGAGTCTAGTTTTGTTGACCAGGCTGATCTCAAATTCCTGGGCTTAAGCAGTCCTCCCACCATGGCCTCCCAAAGGGCTGGAATTACAGGTGTGAGCATCATGGCTACCCTTATCAGTTTTTATGCTTGTATTTTCTTTCACATTTTCTAGAATTCATATTATACTCTGTAACCACAATACCCAGTCACTTCACCTTTTTTGTACATTTAAATGGAATTAACATGATATGAATGCTCCTCCATATTTGAGCTCTTTATTTTATTCAAGTAGAATTTTTGGGTGCTGTCTTCTCTGAGGCTTTTCAAGACTATATGATTTTTGTCCTGTATGTCTACTGTCCGGTCTACTTGAGTGTAATTTAGCTGGGTATTGCCACTTTAAGTAATACTTCTTTTCCCTAGGAATTTTGTAGATGTTACAATAGTTTTCTGAGAAGTCTGAGACCATACAATTCTTTTACCTTAGAAAGTACACTTGGTTTGTCTATGTGGCTACCTTAAGAAATCTTTCCTTATGATTAAAATTTAGTACTAAGTCAAGTTGCAGCTAGAAGCATATTTTTTATTCAAGTCTTCTAATACATGGATTAGAAGAATTTTAATTATGTATTTTTATTCTTCCATGTAAATTTGAGAAGACACTATCTAAAATTTGAGCTATATAATAATTTTTGGGTCATTTATAATATTAGGCCATTCCATAGGTAGAATGCAATTGTCTACTTAGTAGTCTTGTGAGAGCTTTATTATTTCATAGATTGAGAAGAGTTTCTATTTAAATTTAGATTGCATTTCATTTATTATTATTATTATTATCATTATTATTTTGGTCTCACTCTGCAGCCCAGGCTGGAGTGCAGTGGCACGATCTCCGCTCACTGCAACCTCCGCCTCCCAGGTCTCGGTTCAAGCAATTCTCCTGCCTCAGCCTCCCTAGTAGCTGGGATTACAGGCACACACCACCATGCCTAGCTAATTTTTTTTTTGTATTTTTAGTAGAGACGGTTTCACCATGTTGGCCAGGCTGGCTTGAACTGCTGACCTCATGATCCACCTGCCTTGGCCTCCCAAAGTGCTGGGAATACAGCTGTGAGCCACTGCACCCAGCCTTATTTTTTATTTTATTGCAAGGGGATCTTTAGGTTATTTCAGGTCTATCTTATAACTGACAAGATTACTTAACTTTTTTATTTGGTACAGTTCTTTTTATTTTTTATTTATTCTGTGTAGATAAGTACATTCTTTGCAAATAATGATAGTTTTAGATCTTACCTTTTAGTCTCTACATGTATTATTTCTTTATTTTTTATGAAATGTTTTTCAGTGCTTTGCTTTAAAAAAGCATAATAATGGGCTTCACTGACTTAAAGAGAATACATTTAAATTATTCTGGTACATATGCTTACCGAATATAGAGAATACGAGGTGTATTGACCAGATCCTTTCCTCCAAGATTGAAGCTCTTGTTCTCCCAGTTGTTGGCATATTGAGGACCAACAGCTCTTATCCAAGTCCATCCAATACTTGACTTTAGATGAAGGCAACTTCCTTGCACAAGGTCATGCCTTTTTTTTAGGAGCAGCCTTTATCTAATGATGGATAGATTTGATGGCCTGAAATCCTGGCCCTCTTATCCCAGATGGCCTCAACTCTGAATAGCTCATACTAGTTTCCATTCTCTGTAGAAGATTGAGGTCTCTCACAAATGCATAGCAGTGGGCCATCTCCTGCCCAGTGCTACTTTCTTTACTCCTTCCAAACCCAAAGTATTGTTCATGTGAGCACTCTCCCAGAAACTTGGAAAATGCCTGTCTCAGTCTGCTTCCCACCAGTAACATCAAGATAGGAAGCGTTCTTTAATATTTTCAGTTTAGTAGGACTGTTTTAACACAAATGCATGCTAAAATATATCAAACATATTTCTTCGTCTATTGAAATAATTGTATAATTCTTCTCTTATGTTGATATAATATAACATCATATGGTTATTTTCTGATGCTAAGCCAACTTTGCATTTCAGGGATAAATCCAAATTAAGAATCATTATATATTTATTATATTTATTTTATTTATTAATTAATTTATTTATTTAACTTTTTAAAATTATACTTTAAGTTCTGGGGTACATGTGCAGAATGTGCAGGTTTGTTACATAGGTATAGACATGCCATGGTGGTTTGCTGCATCCATCACCCTATCAACTACATTAGGTATTTCTCCTAATGCTATCCGTTCCCTAGCCCCCCACCCCTGAAGTGGATCATAATATATTTTATAAAACTTGTTGCATTTACTTTTCTTATATATGTATAATATATATTAGATTAAACTTTAACATATCTTTGTTTTAGGTTTTACAAATATGTACTTATAAGTGAAGTGGGGCCATTATTTTCTTTAATTGTACTTCCCTGAATGAATTTTATAATAAAAACTATACAAGCTTTAGCTGAAAACATTCATTGTAAAGTTAATCAGAGTACACGAAGTTAAATGTATAATAAAAACAGTCTCCACATCTCAACGTTTTAAATGCAGCATTTCATTTTTTTTATGCAAATAAATGAGAAACACAGCTTTCAACATTTCTCTAACCAAGTTGTCTTCCATAGAATAACTCAATGACCGTTCTATCTTGATTTTGCAGCTCAAATGTTAGATACTTAAGAAATAACTCCATTATCACTTAGAAAACTTTAGATATCCCTCTATTTTTTTCTTCCTCTCTTTTCACATTTCTTAGTATTCATTATGCCATAGTTTGTCACTATTGTGTGATAATATGAAAAAAAATTTTTTTTTAGAAAGAGAGAAAGAAAGAAAGAGAAGGAATAAAAAAAAAGAAAAAGAAAAAGAAAAAAAAAGAATGAAGGAGAGGAAGAAAGAGGAAAGGAAGAGGGAGAGAGAACAGGGGTGTTGCTTTATTACCCAGGCTAGAATGCAGTCTAAAAATGGGTATGCCTTAATTGTGTTTAATAATAGAGACATTAAAAAAAAATGAGGGAAGAAAATAATTAACAAGCAGCCAACCAATATTTCATTTAAACCTACAAATAGGTGTGATATGGTACTGATAAGAGTGTATATTCTGTGTATTTAAAGTGGAGAGTTCTATAAAATGTTAATTCAGTCTACTTATTCCGGATTTGAGTTCAAGTCTTGGATATTGATGTTAACTTTCTGTCTCAGTGATCTGTCTAATATTGATGTTGAAGTCTCCCACTAATATTGTGTGGGAGTCCAAGTCTCTTGATAAGTCTTATATACCTGGGTATTCCTGTATTGGGTGCGTATATATCTAGGATCTTTAGCTCTTCTTGTTACATTGATCCTTTTATTATGTAATATCCTTCTTTGCTTCTTTTGATCTTTGTTGCTTTAACGTCTATTTTATCAGCAAAAATTGCAACTCCTGCTTTCTATTTATTTATTTATTTTTGCCCTCCATTTGGTTGGTAAATATTTCTCCATCCCTTTGATTTGAATCTTTGTGTATCCTTGCATGTGAGATGGATCTGGATGTAGCATACCAATGGTTCTTGCCTTTTTTTTGCCTGTCTGTGTCTTTGGATTGGGGGATTTAGTCGATTTAAATTTAGAATTAATAACAATATATGTGAGTTTGATACTGTCATTTAATGTTAGCTGGCTGTTTTGCCCATTAATTGATGCAATATCTTTATTATGTTGATGTTCTTTATTTTTTGGTATTTTTTTTAGAAAGGCTGATACTGGTTGTTCCTTTCTATTTGTAGTGGTTCTTTCAGAAGCTCTTGTAAAGCAGGCCTGGTGGTGATGAAATCTCTGAGTGCTTGCTCGTTCACAAAAGATTTTATTTTTCCTTCGCTTATGAAGCTTAGTTTGGCTGGAGGTAAAATTCTGGGTTGAAAGTTCTTTTCTTTAAGGATGTTGAATATTGGCCCCCACTCTCTTCTGTCTTGTAGGGTTTCTGCTGAGAGATCTGCTGTGAGTCTGATAGGCTTCCCTTTATGGGTAACCTGACCTTTCTCTCTGGCTGCCCTCAGTATTTTCTCTTTCATTTCAACCCTGGTGAATCTGGGGATTATGTGCCTTGAGGTTGGTCTTCTTGAGGAATATCTTTGTGGTGTTATCTGTATTGCCTGGAGTTGAATATTGTCCTGCCTTGCTAGGTTGGGAAAGTTTTCCTGAATAATATCCTGAACTGTATTTTCCAGCTTGGATTGATTCTCTTCGTCACATTCAGGTACACTTATCAAACGTAGATTAGGTCTTTTCACATAGTCCCATATTTCTTGGAGACTTTGCTCATTCTTTTTTATCCTTTTTTCTCTAATCTTGTCTTTTTGTTTTATTTCATGAAGTTGGTCTTCGACCTCTGATATCTTTTCTTCTACTTGATCAATTCGGCTGTTAAAACTTGTGCATAGTTCGCAAAGTTCTCGTGTTGTGTTTTTCAGCTCCATTAATTCACTTATATTCCTCTCTAAATTGTGTGTTATTTTTAACATTTCATCAAACCTTTTTTCAAAGTTCTTAGTTTCTTTGCATTGGGTTAGAACAAGTTCTTTTAATTCTCAGAAGTTTCTTATCATCCACTTTTTAAAGCCAGATTCTGCTAATGGAACGCAGTCTTTCTCCATCAGGCCTTGTTCTGTTGCTGATGAGGAACTGTGATCCCCTGTAGAGGGAGAAGCGTTCTGATTTGGGGTATTCTCAGCCTTTTTAGGCTGGTTTCTTCCCTTCATTATAAATTTATCCATCTGTGGCCTTTATAATTACCGTCTTTATAGTTGGGTTTCTAAATGGACATCCAATTTGTTGATTTCTGGCGCTAAAATCTGAGCAACCCACTGCACCGGCCAAAACAGCGGCTTTAAGATTGATGGTGCTTTTCTGACTCTGCACCGAGAACCGCTGCACCAAGGCAGCGGCAAAACCACCTAGCCGGCCACAAGAGTCGCGCTGGCACATGTGGGGCTCCTCCGCTGGAAATCTTCTGACGCGTGAGCAACAAAAATTGATCTGAAAGTGTGGCGTCCTCTCGTTCTCTGCTCTTTCAGTGGGAGCTACAATCCCGAGCTGCTAGTGATCAGCCATCTTGGATCTCTCTCTTAAATTGTAAATGTTTATTTAAAATGATAGAAAATGTTTATCTCTCCTAAAAATTGTAAACTTTAAGAGTGCAAAAAACCCTTTCTCCCTAACATTTGTCAGAGTGGTTAGCATATGTTAGAAACTAAATAATGTTTGCTTGATGAATAAACTATACTGTTAAAGTTTACCCTGAATCATTTAAACATTTCTAATAATGGAAAGATATGTTCCTAAACTATAAGTGTAAAAATTATAAAGTATAAATTATTTCTCTATTAATTTATAAATTATTGTATTAAAAGAGAACATCAGCCATTCTATTTAGTTAGTTAATTACTTTCTGGACTGTAAAATCCTCAGCAAGACAAATTGAACAAGAATAACAAAAATTTTTTTTGATAAATTATTGACTAATTGCCCCTTTTAAGGTAATGAGTTATATTAACAAAAGACGATGTCTATGACCGGAGTCTAGATATAAACACCAATGAGGATAGAAGGAAAGCAAGATAAACTCATGTCTCCATCTCTTAAGCGAATGTAAGCATCAGGGTTTATTAGTTTTGCCAGTTCCAATTTTTGAAAAAAATTAATTAGAATGTCATTGGGTAAAACAGGACCTCCCAATTTTACAATATATCTACGACCTACTATTTACCTATACATGTCTACTGAATCTATTTAAGTGACTTATATAGGATCTGATGGGATTCAAGTTTATCACTCTTGTCCTTATTTCTAAAGAAATATAGAAAATAAAAAACAAACACTGCAGTCAGTTAGAAAATGAAATATTATTTTGTAAATGTCCCTAGAAAATGCTTCAGAAAATAATTCACATTTCATTTTCATTCATTACATTCATTGAATATTATTTCATTCAGAAAATAAGGGATTAATGTACTCACTTTATACAAGAACTTGCAAACCAAAAAGAAAATATAAATTAACATTTTGAAAAAATAGCATGTATTTTATGGCATGTTCACATAGAATAATATTATATGACCACTAGAAGTCATGATATAGAAGAGGCCAGGTGTAATGGCGCATGCCTGTAATCCCAGCACATTGAGAGGCCAAGACAAGAGTATCACTCGAGGCCAGGAGGTAGAGACCGCTTGAGCAACACAGTGAGATTCTGTTGCTACAGAACATTTTTTAAAAATTAGCAAGGAGTGGTGCTGTGTGCCTGTATTTTCAGCTATTTGTGAGGCTGAGGAGGGAGGATCACTTGTGCCCAGGAGGTCAAGGCTTCAGTGAGCCATAATCGTGCCACTGCAGTCTAGCCCGAGTAACAGAGCTCAAGCACAGTCTCAAAAAAAAAAAAAAAAAAAAAAAAAAAAGAAGGTTATGTAATAATTTAGGAAAGCAAATACAAATTGTAAACTCAAAAAACACAATATACTGCGTATAATCTTTTGATTAAGATAAGGAGAAAAGGGGAAGAGAAAGAACAGGAGAAGGAGTATGGAAGGGGAGAGAAGTGTAGAGGATACAAAGGTGTTAAGAGTAAGAGTTTCAGTTCCTTGGTGCCTTGGTGAAAGTACAGATTTCCCTCTTACAAAGACAGACCTTGGATCAAGTGACTGACCTCAATTTGTCTTAGTTTCCTCATTTGCAAAATGAAAATGATAATAATAGTAGTCCTTTACAAGGTTGTTTTGAAGTCTAAGTGAGTTAGTATATATGACAAATCACTTAGATTTGTGCCTAGGAAACACTTTATATTAAATATTATAAGCTATTATAAGTAATTGTTTCTAGGACAGAGAAAAATTGTAAGTTATTGTAAGCAATTGTTTCAAAGAAAGAGAAACTGGAAACATACATGTCGAAGGAATGGAATCTTGAGGTTGTGGAATTATGTTTGTCTATCAACGATTCAGACTCTGAGCAAAACTGCCCAAGTCGAAATCTTGCCTCTGCCTCTCAAGAGCTTTCTGTCTTGGGATAGGTTATTTAAATCTTTTGTTCCTCAATTGTCACGTTTGTCAACTGGAAAACAACCATAACTAACTCAGAGAATTAACTGAGCTAATGAATATGAAGTGAATACAGTGCTCGGCCCATAGTAAGAGCTGCAATAAGGCCCACTCTTATCTAAGCACTTTCTCTTTAAGAGTGAAATAAGGTCTTTTCACACGATTGTATGTGTAAGGTGTATTAGAAAGAGTGCATGCATATATTTTAAGAGTTTTAATTGGCTTATGTAATGAATCTTTCAACGTTGAAAGATTTAGCAAAATTCCATCACGGTGTAAACATTTATATACTCTTTGCATGTTTTTTTTTGTAAAGGTTTGGCCTATATAACAATTTCTCATTATTGCTTTGCCTCTTCTTCATAACTCATACATTGTTCTGCAATTTGGACTTTTCTTATTGTGAAACTAATATGTATTCATTTGGTCCCTCTTCATTTCTCTGAAGAATTTCATCCCTCAAAACTTGGACCATAGAGAAAGTGATGAATATCTGTTTCTCTATTTTTTAAAGTTTATAGTAAGAAAGTAGTCATTCAGATCTGCATCCTCTGTTTAAGATCTATGTGACATCTGAAAATCATGTACCCTGAACTCAGGATAATCTCTCTTGCCATGAAAAAGACACTTTACATTGAATACTTGCACTAACCTGCATAAGCTCTTCATTCTAAGAAAAGTTATTAATATCATTGACAAAATTCCTAGGTAAGCTATAAGGGACCTTTCTTATTTAATCTTGCCTATTTTTGTGTTTAGTACTATTTTGGAATCTGAAAATATAACAGCGAATAGCTCAAATAAGGTCCCTGTCTTCAAGGAGCTTGCAAATTAATGAGGAAAAGGCAATTATACCAATAAAAAGATGAAGAACACATAGAAACTGATTTAAAAAAAATTTTTTAAATGTTCAATACACACACATAGTTTTAAAGTCACAAACAATACATCATTTAAAAAATAAAATATCTATCATCTTTACCTATCAAATTAAACATAGAAAATAATAACTTTAATATGAATGCCTTGTTAAATCTCAAAATGAATGCAATTACGTCTGTTATTGTTGGTTTTTTGCCCCTTGTGTTTTCCACAATTTCCTCTAAAACTGTCCAGTTGCTTCTCTTATAATAAATATGTGACAATTGATTACAAAAAAAAAAAAAAAAGAAAATAATAACAATATAATTTTATACAAGCAAATAATGAAAAAGATATCTAAATATCCAAAAATAGAGAAATGCTCAAATGAATTATGGTGCACTCACACAATGAAAAATAATGCATTCTCTTCTCTGAGGGAACATGAGATTAAGTAGTCACAGGATTCTACCCTTTGGGCATATCAATAGTAGCATTATGAATTGGATATCATTTCAGCACATTTAAGACTGAAGCAAGAAATAGATCTTCTCAGTTAGCCACCATGTGTCACCTGATCCTATTTATAAGCCTCTTGAACATTAAATGGCTCTTTGAAAACAGTTTTTTTTTTATACCTTAAGTGCAACTTGAATCAGAAACATACATATTCTGTAGCTATTTGAATCACAAAAATGATTGAGTTTTTGTCAGTGTAAGAGGGATTATCAACTCTGCATATTATATCTTTGAAATGCCAATGGGCTCTCTTCTTTGGGTTTTTGCTAGAAGAACACACAGTGTTCTCAGATGTGATCTGGTTTGCATCTCTGCTTTGACCATGCATTACTTTGCAAATATCTACATTCACTTTAGTATATTTTAGTTATCTGTAAAATGGGGATTACAATGAATAGTTTAAAAGTGTTGAATGGATTCAGATTTACAGAGCATGTAGAACTGCATTTGTCTCACAGTTTACGCTGTAAAAATGAATTTATTCCTACTTCTTTTTTTTTTTTCCTTTATGGATTCTGCATACCTGATGGGAAGATCAAAAGATGTTTAGCTTTGTTTGGAAAATTAAATCTTCAAAAATGAAGAAAGCAAAATGGAACCTGGGTGGGGGGGTTGTCTTTTGCAGTGGCAGCGTTAGAACTGCTTCAACTCTTAGCCACCAGAGAACCCACACGTTATTCAAGACAGAGCTCAAAGTAGTCCACAGAATTGATTAGGGATAAGGAAGTACCTGGTAGCTAATAGGAGTGCCAGGCAAATAGAAGGGGACACAATTTTGGATCCCAACCATCTGGGTGATCCAAAATCATCACAAAGTCAGATGAGAAATTTGAGTCCAATCTGTCATTTAAGTAGCACTTTGATGTCTTAGTCTGTTTGGGCTGCTATAATAAAGCATGATAAACTTGTGGCACTTAAACAATGGAAATTATTTCTCACAATTCTGGAAGCTAGAAAGTCCAAGATAAATCGCTTGCATATGCGGAATCTGGTGAGTGCCCACTTCCTGGTGCACAGGCAGCCATCTTCTCATGTCCTCACATGGTGGAAGGGGCAAGGCAGCTCTCTGGGGTCTCTTTTATAGAGGCACTGATCCCATTCATGAGGGCTGTATTCTCATCTAATCACCTCCCAAACGTCTTTCTCTTCTAATAGCATCACATTGTTGATTTGATTTTAACATATAACTTTTATGGGGCACACAAGTATTTGAACCATAGTAATGTATTTTAGAAAAAGAATAAAAATAAACAGTACATATGACACCCGCATATGAAAAAAGTCATAAAAGTGATACACCTAAATGAATGTCTGAAGGTTAGGAACTACTCTCCTCGTCAAAGTCATGATGGAGGCTTTAAGAGGGAAAGCAGTGGTATATTCCTGAGCTAACTTTTAATTAGAGCTGTGATCTGGTTTGGCTGTGTCCTCACCCAAATCTCAACCTTGAATTGTAGTAATCCCCATGTGTCAAGGGTGGGGCCTGGTGGAGATAACTGAATCATGGAGGCAGTTTCTTCCATGCTGTTCTCATGGTAATGAATAAGCCTCAGAAGATCTGATAGTTTTATAGATGGGAGTTTCCCTGCACAAGTGCACTCTTGCATGCTCCCATGTAAGACATGTCTTTGCTCCTTTTTTACCTTTCACCATGATTGTGAGGCTTCCCCAGCCATATGATGCTGTGAGTCAATTAAACATCTTTGTCTTTATAAATTACCAAATCTTGGATATTTCTTCATAGCAGTATGAAAATGAACTGATTCAAGCTGCCAGACATGTATTGCTACAAAGCTACTTAAGTGCTTCTGACTTAGCACCCAGTATAGTGCTACAGACACAATATATATCTGAGGAAATGTTAGTTCCTTTCTCAGTCTATTGACCCTTGTCCTGTTTGTTGGCATTTTAAATGTCCTCCATTGGTGATTAGACCATCTCATTATGTCTGTCAAAAGGGCTATGACCTCAAAGACTCAATCCCATGTCTTCTCCCGGTTGTCACTGCCAAGGCCTTGGCAGTTCTCTGAATTCATCAGAAACTTTCCCAAATTGCATACTTTTCTAAACTTTCAGTAGGGTAGGCAATTCTTTTCCTTAATCTTAGACTGTTGCTCTGAAAAATCTTAAAGACACTCAGTGATACTAGGACCTTTCCATTTGAGGAAAAGGGATGTCAAACTGGCAAAACAATAACTACCAAGAAAGATACTGCAATAGGCTGGAGATCTGACTGTGAATAGCAAATGCAGAGATGCAGAGTTTCTGCTGGCATCTGGAAAGCCAACATCCCAAATATATTTGGACATATGAGCATACCCGGAGCCTAAGAAATCTCATGACTAATGATAAAAAGGGAGCATTCAAAAATGCTATGACCTCTTGTCAGTTAAATACGGAATGGCTTGGGCTCAGGAAAAATACCACCCAAAACATACAATTCAGTAAATGAAATAGATCCTTTAAGTCTTTATTATCGAGAATTCAGAGATGTCATCCCTGTAGGGAAAGAATAAAGCAGGTTTTTCATGTCTCTTCAGCCTGACTGCAAATATAACTATTGTAGAATAAATAGAAAGGAAAGATAACATTCATTAAGTCATTATTATTTGTCAAGCATTTTACACAAATTGTCATTTTATTTATTTATTTATTCAACATTTATTGAGCACATAATACATTGTTATAAGCCAGGAAATATCAAAGTGAAGAAGACTTTACCTCAGATAGCTTAGATTTCAGTTTGAAAGGTGACAGGTAAAATAATAAATATACAATGTGATTTCAGGTATAATAAGTGACTATGAAGATAAATCAAAGAAGGTAAAGATTAAGGAGTGGGCTGGGTGTGGTGGCTCACGCTTGTAATCCCAGCACTTTGGGAGGCTGAGGCAGGTGGATCATGAGGTCAGGAGTTCAAGACCAGCCTGACCAACATGGTGAGATCCCATCTCTACTAAAAATACAAAAATTAGCCAGGCGTGGTGGTGCACACCTATAATCCCAGCTACTCAGGAGGCTGAGGCAGGAGAATCGCTTGAATCTGGGAGGCAGAAGTTGCAGTGACCCAAGATTGTGCCACTGCACTCCAGCCTGAGTGACAGAGTGAGGCTCTGTTTCAAAAAAGAAAAAAAGATTAAGGAATGACTGAGAAGACAGGCAGCTGTATACACAGTGTTAGAGAAGGCCACATGAAATCATGCTTTTGAACTTACCATTGTAGGAATTCATAGAGTAGGCCAAGTAAAACTGCAAGGACATTTTCCAGCTATGGGAAAAGCATATGCAAAAGCAATAATGCAGGAATGAGCTTGGTCTTGCCAAGGAAGAGCAAAGAAGCCAATATTGATAAAGCAGACTGTGTGAAGAGAGAAATGGTAGGAAAGAAGCGAGGACTGTCAGGCAGGGACCAAATGATGGACAGAGCTATACTTCCCAGCAGCAACTTTGGATCACCTCATTTTCACAATAATCTGGTGAGAGAGGCTTTCTTATTCTAGATAGAAAACATTCAGAAAGCTGATCTCAAAGTTATTAACTATCTTAGTACATATGAGTTTGAATAAAACAGAGAGCTAGACAGAGATAAATAAAATATTAGAATGCAGATTTTAAGAATGCATATCTAACCTTAATTTCACTGTACTATACTACCACCTAAATTACATCCTGAGTTACTTAGCAGTATGAATTATAGACCATTTATAACAAATTCTCTTTTAAAACTTTAAAATAAGCATTTAGGCATCCTGATTCTGTTCAACATATAATTATCAAGACTAGGTATGTGTCCAACCTGGAAGAAAAGACTTTCAAAAGACCCTTTGTATCCAAGGAATTTTCAGTCTTTATGGAGAATTCAACAGTAGCTGGAACTGTTTCTGAAGTAAAGGCAACTATAGATACAAGAGAGACACTGACATGGAAGATAGGACATGTGGGGGTTGGTTGAAGAAGCTGGGTTGAGGAAGTCTTAAAAAATAAAATACTGCAATTCCAGTAAAAATATCTACTTCTTTTTCCTGCAATTAGCAGTCTAGTTTTAAAATACTAATTTCCATATGGAAAAAATAAGCAAGAATGTTGAATAAAACTTCACAAAGAAAAATGACACAAGTTATTTTGTCTGGGCATGGTGGCTGATATGGTTTGGCTCTGTGTCCACACCCAAATCTCATCTCATATTGTAATCCCCACATGTGAAGGAAGGGGCCTGGTGAATATGATTGGGTCATGGGTGTGGTTTCCCCCATGCTGCTCTCACGGTAGTGAGGGACTTTTCCCAACAGCTGATGGGTTGAAAGTGTGACATTTCCTCACTCTTGCCCTCTCTCTTTCCTGTTAGCATGTAAAAGGTGGCTGTTTTCCCTTTGCCTTCTGCCATGATTGTTAAGTTGCCTGAGGCCTCCTCAGCCTTGGAGAATTGTGAGTCGATTAAACCTCTTTCCTTCATAAATCATCCAATCTCAGACAGTATATTTATAGTAGTGTAGTAATGGACTAATATAGTGGCTCTGGCTTGTAATCCCAGCACTGTAACAGGCTGAGGCAGAAAAATTGCCAGTTTGATACCAGCCTTGGCAACATAGACAAAAAAAAAAAAAAAAAAAAAAAAAAAAAAAACAGGCATGACGGCACATGCATGGCTCAGTGATTGGGTGGCAGAGCAAGACCCTGTTTCTAAGAAAGAAAGAAAGAAAAAAAGAGCAAGAGAGAGAGAAGAAAGAAAGGAAGAAAGAAGAAAGAAAGAAGGAAGGAAAGAAAGAAAGAAAGAGAGAGAGAGAGAGAGGGAGGGAGGGAGGGAGGGAGAGAGAAAGAAAGAAAGAAGAAAGAAAGAAAGAGAAGGAAGAAGGAAGAAGAAAAAGAAAGAAAGAGAGAAGAAAGAAAAGGAAAAAGAAAGGAAGGAGGGAAGGAAGGAAGGAAGGAAGGAAGATGAAAGAAAGAAAGAAAGAAAGAAAGAAAGAAAGAAAGAAAGAAAGAAAGAAA
>NW_022436945.1:13245750-13249449 GCF_009761245.1 Sapajus apella
AAAGAAAGAAAGAAAGAAAGAAAGAAAGAAAGAAAGAAAGAAAGAAACATGTGTTCAGGGAGCTCTGCCAGATATAAAGCATAGTGTATACCATCTTCAATTGAAACTTTGTGGTATTGATACCTGAGTAAATAGATTATCTAAATGGAGCACAATAGAAAATTCAGAAATATATCTAAGTTGAGGATGAAAGTATTGTATAAGGAAAAGATGGTACCACCAATCAATGGGTGTATCAGCTTCCTAGGGCTGCCATAAAAATGTATCACAATGTGTGTGGCTTAGAGCAACAAAAACTTACCATTTCACAGTTCTGGAGAACAAAAGCTTGAAATCAAGGTGTTGGTAGAGCAATGCTCCCTCTGAAGACCCTAGGGAAGAATCAGTTCCAGACCTCCCTCCTAGCTTCAGGTAGCATCAGGCAGCCCATGACCTGGGGATAGCCATCTGTTTCTTCTGCCCATTCACATAATCTTTCCTCCCTCGGCGTGTATCTATCTCTATGTCTCAATTGTCCCTTTTAAAATAAGGGCATCAGTCATATTGAATTAGGGTCCACTTTACTGACCTCATTTTAACTTCATTGCTTCTATAAAGACTCTGTTTTTAAAAAACACTGCATTCTGAAGTACTGGGGGAAGGACTTCAACATCTGTTTTTTAGGGGGACATAATTTAACCCATAATAATAGGAGGAAAGGTGTTGGGAAAAGATAGCCATAAACAAAAAATCCAATCACATTCATACTTCTCTTTGGATACTAGAAAAAAATAAATGAATCAGAGGTTTAAACATAAATACTAAAATCATGAAGTTTTAGTAAATTCATTTAATACCTGAAAATGAAGAACACTTGTAACTTTAAATCAAAATGCAAAACAAACGATCATATGGATTCATTTAACTATAAAAATGTTGTTTTAAACTTTTGAACGGCCAAAATTTTTCCCCTAAAATAAGTTTATATAAAAAAAAAAAAAACTACAAAATTTATTTTTAGATTCCATCATAAAGGAGTAATATCTCCAAAAGAAGATAAGGTCTTAAAACTTGAGAAGAAAACAGCAAACAAGAAAATAATAAAAAGTAGTAAAATATAGAAACTGAATCTTAACCATATGAAAATATCAACTTCATTTATAACAATATAATTGAATATTAAATTGTCCTGAAATACTGTTTCTTCCTTATCTGACTGGCAAAATTGAAAAGTTTTAACTGTCTATTTTGTTAGCGATACTATGGGGAAAGAGGCTCTTCCTATATTACTGGTAAGAATGTTAGAATTTCATCTTTATGGAAGTAATTTGGACATCATATTGCATTAATAATTATTCAATAATAACAACTCATAATTAATAATATTATTAGTACCTCAATAATTATTAATTAGTAATAATATCAACTATTTAATAATGATTGAATAATATTCAGTAATATTTGTTATTGAATAATTATTAATATAATAATTAGGATATTATACACATATTTATCATTTGACTTAAAAAATAAGTTTTGGAGTATAATCAAAAATACAAATTGACTTATGTATAATGTTCTTCACTGAGGTATTATTGATATGGCAAGTGTCTATTAATAGGAAGTTGATTGAGCAAAGCATAGCATACAATGAAACCCTATGCAGCGAGAAAAGAAAGAATGCAAAAGATCTCTATACACTGATATGTCTAGAATATGATATATATTGTGATTTTTTTGTGTAATAAAGGGATGAAATATGCATTTGTTCTTTTTTTGCAAAGAAAAGGGGGTAGCAAAAATAAAGAAAGAACAAGTAAAGTGGTTATCATAGGAGAAAATAAAAACAGGGAGTCAGACATTTTTACTAGATAAATCAAACTTTTCTAAATATGATCTCTAGTTCAGATATGTATTACTATACACATCTATTTACATTGATGTGTTTACATACTCAAAAATGAAATTAAATTTAAAGGCAATCACTAGAAATTGTAAACAAATTGAAACTAATGTATCCATGTATTGAATTGATGACATAATCAAAAATCTGTATTAAAGTTACTTAGTAACATAGAATAGTACAGTATTTTGACTATATATCCTCTGTAGCCATATTTAAAGAACAATAAAAACTGAAAGGAAGTCTTAAAATTTTATGCAGTAATTCAATTGTTCATAGCATTGTTGATGCTATTATTTTAGATTATTTTACATATGTTGTAGGACAATGCAAGCAAGTAATTGTGTTAATGTTACTAGAAATCAAGCTTTTCAAAGTAATAAAAATATAAAATAATATACTTAAGGAAGTAAAAAAACTATTAGTAAATCTTTGGAAATATCAGTATATAATCACAACAAGGAAGCTAACAAACATTCATGATTTATCAAGATAACCCAAGGACCAAAATCAAGAATTATCTTTATTTTGTGCTTCAAAAGGAAAAGTCTATGGAAATGATTAAAATGTATTTTTTTAAAAAACTCATTATTTTAAAATTATTTCAAATTGAAATAAGAGTAGTAAAATAATTTAATGAAAATACATACATTCATACCTGGAGACATGTACAGCATCTCAATAAGTGTCATAAAGAAATTAGGACACCAATTCCTTTCTCTGAATATCAGCAATTAAAAGAAGAGTTTAGTACAAACTCTTTAAACTTCCTTTTCTGTAGAATATGTACTGAAAGATAACCAACCAGTTATAGGTTAGATGGGAAAATTGTACTTTAAATAAGAACTGCATTTACTAAATGTGGGAATAATGGCAAAATTAGAAAATCACCATTTTGTGCTATCCAGTTAAGCAGTTGATTCAGACAATAATCCTCAATAGATGAAACCATTAGATGAAAGTTTAATGGAGAATATATTGTGGTGATCAAATTGCTATTATTTGAACCAGGGGTCAATCTTTGCATCATTAAAAGTAAGGAAAATCAAATATTGTTAGTCTCCTAGCATAATGCAATATGAAGCACAGTACATCAACCATTAATTAATCTGTCAAAAAGTGGAATCCAAATCTAACCAAGTGCTAACTTCCATATATGAATACCTAGAAAATAAAAGGCACAAGTTAAATGACACAAAAATAAGCAAACAGATAAATGCATCATGTGCTGTACTTTGTAAGACAACTGATCAGTCTCTACATTAAGTCCTTGGCATGAAAATCAAAATGGGAAGAATATTCGCTTCATTAAAAAAATAAAGAGTTGTGACATACAAATGTAATGGTACCTTACTTGTTCCATAATTAATATAGACCAACTAGAAAAAATAATTTTTTAGATAATCAAAGGAATTCAACTAGGTACTATTATATGATTATGATATTAAGATACCAATATATTAAAATATAGATAAAATATCGTATAATATGGTGTTTTTAATGTGGTCAATGTTATAAGGACTTATCTGATTTCCTTCAAAATATGTAAGAGAAACATTTTTGAAAGGAAAGGAATAGATAATGCAAATTTTAGGCAAAATTAGGATAATTGTCAAATCTCAATTGTTGGTACCTGGGGGATAATGTACTAAATATGTTGAAATTTCTTTTAAAGTTAAAAACAAAGGAGAAACAAAGTCTCTGTTTGTAAACTTGTTTTTCTTTTTCTCCCCAAACTTTTATTGAGTAGTCCCTTGCTTACAACTACTGTTCTGTTCACACAACCAAGAACTTTGACAATAAAACTGTATGGCAGC
>NW_022436945.1:13249849-13402500 GCF_009761245.1 Sapajus apella
AATTTTCCACAGGGAAAGATGTTCTAAAAATGTATTCTGGAAAACTATATATATATCGTTCATTTGAACAATATAAAATCACATGATTTTATTTAATGAGAAATCAATGAAGTACAGCCAATAACCAACAAAACAGTGATCAAAATACGTCATGCTGTTTATATTACAATGCGTAAACCTTCATGTATGCAAAAAAATTAGGAGGCCACAGGATCCTAGGATGGAATGCAAAATGTGACAAAATATAATCTAATTATATTACAAATGTATGAAACAACTTCCCTGAATGGTTTGGAAGAAAGGTGCTAATCTAAGTAACTTTGGAAATGAGTGAATGCTGTAAGTCTAAAGGCAAAATAAATTATACATAAGCCCTGGACTCCAGTTGATGAAGCTGTTTTCCACAGGGATATGGGCTAACAGCTCTGATACTGCTTTACATGTATACTGTGACTGAACAATCAAGTAAATGCATGGCAGATGGTGGAAGCCAGCTTTCTCACTGTAGGAGTGTAGGTTATAGATAAGTAACTGAAACAGTCCAGAATGATCTATGTTGTAAGGGATTAGTCATAGACATCTGTATAAATTTATATCTAGCTCAATATAAATACAGATGGTTACACATAGAAATATTTATAGATATTTTTATACACACAGGTTAGTCTACACAAATACATATATCCTCACTCTGTCAGCTGAGTGTGTCTGAAATCAATGACATCCCAGAAGCAAGGAATTCATCTGAAACCGATATTTTGGTTTGTAGTACCATGTTCTGATTAGTGAAACTGGGGTTCCTTGGGAAAATACTTGATTCTAAGAACAAGGGCTGGCACCTTCCTATGCAGAGATCCTCCTGCAGGGATGTGGTCTCTCCACTCCATATCAAGGCAGATCTCTAGGAATCTATAGCACTCACTCTCCTGAATTAATTTAGGCCATGTCCTCATCTCTGTGCAGAGAACTTGGGGCCCAGGAGGTTTCTGGCTCCACAAAATACTTAGCGGTTGCCCAGTGGATTCTTCCTTGTCACTGGTGCTTGTGCCTACTGTCGGGTGACCTGTAGTTGGACTTTTCAGGTCTGTCCTCACCCTTTTTGAGCACCTCGTCAGGGCGAACAGGGAGTGCAGACCATTGCATTTCATAAGTCAGCCCTTGCCTGAGGCAACAGGGAGCTTCTCCCAGTAAACAAGGATCAAGTATATACCCAGCCACTTTAGCTACAGCTGACTCTTATCCATAAGTACCATCTACTGGCTTGTAGGTCAAACTGCACAGCCCCATATTAAGCCTGCCAACGGAAGTGCATAGGAGTATAGAAACAAAGCCAAAAGACTCTACCCAACATTCTCCACAGTCACAACCCCTAGAAAGGTGGTGGATGAAGGGAAAGGAAAGGAAAACAAAATACAATTATTGGGAAAGAAACACAGAGAAAAAATTGTATGAATATGAAAATAATTACAAAAATCAGAATTACTAGCCTCTCCAGATGAGAAGGAATCAGAGCAAGAATTCTAGAATTCTACATCTGAATGTACTGACAATACCATGCTAGCATGACAAAATCATGCTAGCTCTCTAGCTATGGTCCCTAGCCAAAATGGAAACTGAAAAATTACAGATAAAGAATTCAAAGCATGCATTGCAGAAAAGCTCAAAAAGATACCAGTTTGAAAATCAACACAAAATACTTCTAAGGCAATCCAGGAAATGAAGGAAAATATATATATCATAAAAAAGAAATCAATCAGAGCTTCTGGAATTGAAAAACTTACTTAAGGAAATTCAAAATGCAACTGAGAGCTTTATCAATAGGCTAGATCAAGCAGAATGAAGAATTTCAGAGCATAAAGACTGACATTTCAAAGTGACACTGTCAGACAAAAACAAAGAAAAAAGAATTTTAAAAATTAAGTCTTTGAGAAATCTGGGATTATGTAAGGCAATCAAGTCAGTGAATAATTGGCATTCCTGAGACAGAAGAAAAAAAAAAAGCAAACAACTGGAAAATATATTTGAGGTAATAATTCAAGAAAATTTTCCTAATATTGCTAGAAGTGTAGATATCCAGATACAAAAAATCCAGAGAAAATATGTGAGATGCTATGCAAAAGGAACATCATCAAGCCATATAGTCAACAGATTGTCCAAGATCAATACTAAAGAAAAAATCTAAAAGGCAGCTTTAGCAAAAGGTCAGATCACATACAAAGGGAATTTTATCAGGCTGAGTGTGTTTTCAGTAAAAACCCTAAAGACCAGAAGAGATCACAGGCCTACTTTTGGCAATCTTAAAGAATAGAAATTCCAAGCAAGAATGACATATCCTGCCAAACTAAGTTTCATATGCAAAGGAGAAAAAAAACTCTTCTAAGACAAACAAATAGTAAGAGAATTTGTTATCAATAGACCAGCCTTATAAGACATCCTTAAGGGAGGTCTAAACATGGAAACAATAAATGATACCTGCCACCACAAAAAAAAATACTTAAGTACATAGCCCACATGCTCTTCAAACCAACCACATGATAAAAATTACAAAGCAACCAGCTAACAGCTTCACAATATGATCGAAACTTCACTTATCAATATTAGCCTTGAATGTAAATGACCTCTATGCCCCACTTAAAAGGCACAGAGTGGCAAGTTGGATAGAGAAACAAGACTCAATCATCTATTGTCTTCCAGAGTTGCATTTCACACATGAAGACATCCACTGGCTCAAAGTAAAGGGTTGGAGAAAGATCTACCATGCCAACAGAAAACAAACAAACAAACAAACAAAAAAGAGCAGAAAAAGAAAAAAAGAGCTATTCTTATGTCACATAAAACAGACTTTAAACAAGGAACTGTAAAAATAGGCAAAGAAGGGTGTTACATAATAATAAAGGGTTCAATGCATCAAGAATACTTAATTATCCTAAATATATATATGCACCAACATTGATCCAGAATTAGAAAACAAGTACACCTTGACCTACAAAAAGAATTAGACAGCCAGGTAATAATAGTTGAAGGCTTCAACACCTTTCTGAGAGCACTGGGCAGATCACCAAGTGAGAAATCTAACAAAGAAATTCTGAACTTAAATTTGACAGGACCAATAGGATCCAATAGCTATCTATAGAATACTCAACATACCAACAACCAGATATATATTCTCCTCCTCCTCACACAAGACATACTCCAAGATTGACCATATATGTGGTCATAAAGTAAATCTCAAATAAATTTTAAAAAACCAAAGCCATACTAATCATAAAAATATAAATCAACATCTAGAATATATCTCAAAACTACACAATTACATGAAAATTAAACAACTTACTCATGAATGACTTTTGGGTAAACAACAAAATTAAGGCAGAAATCAACTAATTCTTTGGAATGAATCAAAACAGAGACAGAACACACCAAAACCTCTGGGCTCCAGTAAAAGCAGTGTTAAGAGTAAAGTCTATAGCAATAAGCATCTAACTTAAAAGTTCAAAGATCTCAAATTAACAATCTAACATCATACCTAGAGGAACTAAAAAAATTAAAAAGCTAGCAGAAAGAAGTAACTAAAATCAGAACTAAACTGAGCAATATTGAGACCCCAAAGTACATAGAAACAATCAACAAAACCAAAAGATGATGCTTTGAAAGGATATACAAGATTCATAGAATACTAGCTAGATTAACAAAGAAAGGAGAATATCCAAATAAGCATAATCAGAAATGAAAAGGTGACATTACAACCAATCCCACAGAAAGACAAAAGATACTCAGATACTATAATGAACACCTCTATGCACATGAAGTAGAAAAGGTAGAGGAAATGGACAAATTTCTGGAAAATACAATCTCTCAAGATTGAACCAGAAAGAAATTGAAACCCTGAGAAGACTAATAATGAGTTCCACAATTGAATGAGAAAAAATATACATATATATAAATATATATATCTCAAGTGAAGAAAGTCCTGGACCAGACAAATTCACAGCTGAATTGTTCCAGACATACAACGAAGAGCTGGTACTAATTTTACTGAAACTATTTTAAAAACTCAAGGAAAAGGTACTCCTTCCTAACTAACTTTACAGAGCAAGCATTTTCCTATATCAATAACTAGCAAAGACTCAATGAAAAAAGAAAACTACCAGCCAATATCCTTGATGAACATGAATTCAAAATCCTCACGAAAGTACTAGCAAACTGAAATCAGCAGCCCATCAAAAAGTTAATTCACTATGATCAAGTAGGCTCCACTCTGTTTTGCAAGGTTGGTTCAACATATTCAAATTAATAAACATGATTCATCAAATAAAGAGAATTAAAAAACAAAAGCTATATAATCATCTCAATGAAAATGAAAAATACTTTCAATAAAATTCAACACTCCTTCATCATGAAAACCCTCAAAAAACTAGATGTCAAAGGAACATACATCAAAATAATGAGCCATCCATGACAAGCCCACAGCTGACATTATACTGAATGGGCAAAATCTGAAGCATTCCCCTTAGTAACTGGAAAAAACAAGGTCTCCTATTAAACATGGTTAGGAAGTCCTAGCCAAAACAATCAGACAAGAGAAAGAAATAAAGACATTGAAATAAAAAAGAAGAAGTCAAGCTATCTCTCTTCACTGACAATGTGATTCTAAGCCTGGAAAACAATAAAGACTCCACCAAAAGACTCCTAAAACTGATAAACAACTTCAGTAAAATTTTAGAATACAAAATAAATAAATAAAAATCAGTAGCATTTCTATACACAAAGATCAAGCTGAGAGCCAAATGAAGAACACAATCCCATTTGCAATAGCTGGAAAAAATGCACTGGAATACATCTAATCAAGCCAGTAAAAGATCTCTACAAGAAGAACTACAAAATACTGCTGAAAGAAACCATAGGTGATATAAACAAATGAAAAAAACATTTTACGCTCATGGATTGGAAGCATCAATATTATTAAAATAGCCATCCTGCCCAAAGCAATCTAGACTTTCAATGCTATTACTATCAAACTACCAAGGTATTTTTTCACAGAACTATAGGACCAATAGGATCCTATAGTTTTTTAAAAGAAAAAAACTTTTAAAATTTACATAAAACAACAAAAAATAGCCCATATAGCCAAAGCAATCCTAGTAAAAAAAAAATAACAAAACCAAAGACATCACATTAACTGACTTCAAATTATACTATAAAACTACAGTAATCAAAGCAGCATGGTACTGGTACAAAAACAGACACATAAGATGATGGAATAGAATACAGCATCCCAAAATAAAGCTGCATGCCTACAGCCATCTGATCTTTACCAAAGTCGACAAGAATAAGCAATGAGGAAAGGACTTCCTAGTCAATAAATGGTGCTGGATAACTGGCTAGCCACATGCAGAAGATGTTAGACTTCAAACTATAAGAATCTCAGAAGAAAGCCTAAGAAACACCATTTTTGACATTGGCCTTAGGAAGGAATTTATGATTAAGTCCTCAAAAGCAAGTGCAGTAAAAACAAAAATTTAACAATTAATTAGTGGGATCTAATTAAACTCACAAGTTAATTGCATAGCAATAGAAGTTATAAACAACATAAACAGACAATATAAAGAATGAAAGAAAATATTTGCAAACTGCATCTAACAATGGTCTAAAAACCAGAGTCTGTAAGGAACTTAGACAATTGAACAAGCATAAAACAAATAACCCAGTTTAAATATGGGCTAAAGACATGAACGGGTACTTCTCAAAAAAGACATACAAGCAGCCAACAAACATGAAAAATGCTCAGCATCATTAATTATCAGAGAAATGCAAATCAAAACCACAATGAGAAACAAACTCACATCTGTCAGAATAGTTATGATTTAAAATTCATATAAAAACAGATGCTGAAAAGGTTGCAGAGAACAGGAAAAGTTTATACATTCTTGGTGGCAATGCAAATTAGTTTACCTAAGGGAGGTAGTTTGGATATTTCTCAAAGAACTTAAAACACAGCTACCTTTTTATGCAGCAATTTCATTACTTAGTATATTCTCAAAAGAAATAAAAACTGTTCTATCAAAAAAACACATCAACTTTTATATCGATTGCAGCACTATTCACAATTGCAAAGACATGAGATCAACCTAGGTACCCACCCATCAACAGTGGATCGGATAAAGAAAATGTGATACATATACACTATGAAATACTATGCAGTCATAAAAAAGAATAAAATCATGTCTTTCACTGCAACATGGATGCATCTGTAGTTCATTATTCTAAGCAAATTAACACAGGAACAGGAACCCAAATATCACGTGTTCTCACTTAAAGTGGGAGCTAAATATTGGGTGCTTATAGACATAAAGATGGCAATGATAGACACTAGGGACTATTAGAATGGGGCAAGAGGGAGAAAGGTGAAGGTTGAGAAGCTATTGGGTACTATGCTAAGCACCCCAGGTGATAATCAGTTGTACCTAAGCTTCAGCATTACACAATATACCCAGGTAACAAATCTGCATGTGTACTCCATGAATCTAAAATAAAAGTTGAAATTATTTAAAACAATAAAAAATATAAAGGAAAAGGGGCTGGAAATATACAAGAAGACCCCAGAACATACTGTAGTGCCCAAAACTACACAAACTACATACACACAGTGCACACACACAACACACAGTAATCAATAGCAAGGATGTGAAGATGTCCCAAGAGCCAACCAAAGGAACTCTCAGTAGACAAAGATAAAAAAACATTGAGCAATAAAATAAATAAAAGGATATATACACACTCTTGGTGGGAATGTAAATTACTATAATCAAGGAAAGCAGTTTGAATATTTCTCAAAGAACTTAAAACACAGAGACTCTTCAACCCAGTAATCTCATTACTGGGTATATTTTCAAAAGAAAATAAATTGTTTTACCAAAAAGGCACACACATTCATATGTTCTATACATGTATAAAGTATAAAATAAATATCTGAGTTCTCGATGATAGAAATAAAAGATAAATAAATGGAGGAGAAGCGACAATTCTTTTCAGAAGAGTTCCAAACAGTTTATGTGGTTACTCTACCCTCCAGGAAGTGGAGTGTAACTCCCCATCCTTAGGTGTGGGCTGTTCATAGTGACTTAAAGTACAGATGATATGGAAAGGGACAGGCACAAACACTACCTTAGCCAAGTGATCAAGGTCAACAGCAACAGTAATAAGTTATGTTGATAGTTCATACTCTTGATATAATGTAATGAAAATGGCTCTACTCTTGTGTTCTACACCCAAAACCCATATGCCTAATCTAATCATGGAAAAGCATCAGGCAAAATTGAGGGACATTCTACAAAACATCTGACCAGTACTCTTTAATCTCTCAAGGTCATCAGAAATAAGGAAAATCAGGAAAGCATCACAACCAAAAGAAGGCAATGGAGACATGAATACCAAATGTAATGTGGTAGTCCTGAGGGTATCCTGGAACAGAAAAAGAGCATTAGGTAAAAACTTAGGCTCTCCGAATAAAGTATAGACCTTATCTAACAATAATGTATTGTTATTTGTTGATTAATTATGGTAAATACACTTTACTAATACAAGAAGTTAATAATATATGAACACTTTGTCCCAATTTTTCTGTAAACCTAAAACTTACTAAAATGAAAAGTATATTTTAAAAATACCAGTACAATTGCATAAGTATATATTATTTTAAAGCTCGAAGAAATCTAGAGATATTTTAATATAACCCTATCCTTTTATTTTACTTTAGGAAAAATTGATGTCCAGAGAGAATAACAGACATGTGTAAGATGACTTAGCATCCAAACTGGCTCAGAATCATGATCGTTTCGCTTTATCCTGAATGGTGATACCAGCCAAGATATAAGCTCAGTGACTTGAATCAAAAAAGTTTCTTTTAAATTTGTTCAAAATCATTTCCGATCCAGTAATTCTTTCCAAAATGTCCACAAAATTAGTCAAGTTTTACAAAGAATTGTCAAAAACTGATAGGTCTATCAAGGTAACATTTAGCACAGCACACAGAACTGATAAATGTTTCCAATGAATATCACCAAAGGAAAGCCAGAAGGCCTCACTCTGGTGGTGTAATGCAGTTTTTAATTCTGGCAGTTTTTATCTGGGCTACAGATAAAACCCAAAGTTTGCAGGCCTTCAAACTAAGCAGACTTTGAGAGATTAATTCTACTAATCAAACTTAGAAGAGACTAAAGTGAATTTAACAAGTCATTTTGTTGATTCATATGTAATGAGACATGTAAGTATCTCATAAAGCAAAATGCTGGTGTTCACGTGAGCAACCTGCTCTTAGGCTATAGTAAGGTCAACATGAAAAGCCATGTGATAACCCAAAGTGTGCCTGGTGGGAACCCGAGCAAGGAGTGTAAGTTTACTGTTTTGAATTGTTAATAGAATCAAACACAATTCCCACTTTAGTTCATCATGCCACAGAAAACTACTGGCCTAGGCAGTACTAGCAGTAAATTGCATTTCTGCCTCCTTGGTTCATCTTTTCCAGGGTTTATCAACCTGGCTGCACATTAGAATCTTCTGGTAAACCTGGACAAAATGCTGATGTTGAAGCCTCACCCCAGAACAACTAACCTGGAATCTCTGGAGCCAGGACTCAATCTTTGCCACACTGGCACTTGTAAATAGTTTCACAGATTCATCAACTATGAAGCCACAGTTGAAAATCACCAGTCTATATCCTGCATGCTCCCTGCCCTTCCCCCACATACCACTTCTGAAAGCCAAATTGTTCTGTTCAGGGACTTCTATTTCAAAAAAACACAACAACTAAAAATGACAATGCAAACTTCATATTTTAACAGACAACTGCTACCAGCATTATAACACACATGCTGTATGCTGATGAATGTTCATGATCAATTAAAATCAAGTAAATCTTTATTTATATACTATTTTATATTATATTAAGGAAAAGAAATTGTATATATGCCAGACATTTTCTTAAATCAGAGCTCAACATCTGCCATCTTCTCCTAGGTCTACAGTAAGAGTCACCATCACTAGGGAAATTAAAAAGTCAGCAAGAAATAGATTCAGTTAATTATTCATTTGTAAAATTGTTACATTATTACTTTGTAAGGTGTTATTTTTCCTGGTTTTCTGTGGTTTCAAAAGTTGAATTGTTTATGCTGTTTCTTCTGTCCAACTCCCAGGGCTACAAGTGGGGTTTGGAAGAGACAAGAGACATTGACTATGACTCATTCATGGGCTTGTGTGTGTGTGACTTCTCCTCTCCCTCCCTGCATTACTCACGGTGTGTAAAAAAAAATTTCCATATCTTCACCCCAGCAAAGAGGACAAGGACACAGACTAGGGTGAAAACATAGGCCAGACGTTTTTTGTTATTATCGTTGTTACTAATATTTTCTGTTTCAATGTGAGAATAGATGGGCATTATGTTTGCAAAGTAAGTTTTTCCATTTTGTAAAAAGTTACAAAATGTTTTCTTTTTTTTTTTTGAGACAGAGTCTTGTTCCGTCACCAGGCACCAGGCTGGAGTGCAGCAGCGCGACCTCGGCTTACTGCAACCTCTGCCTCCCGGGTTCAAGCAATTCTCCTGCCTCAGCCTCCTGAGTAGCTGGGACTACAGGCGCGCACCGCCATGCCCAGCTAATTTTTGTATTTTTAGTAGAGACGGGGTTTCACCGTGTTGGCCAGGGTGGTCTCGATCTCTTGACCTCGTTATCCGCCCGCCTCAGCCTCCCAAAGTGCTGGAATTACAAAAAGGATTAGTTAAATTTAACAAAATAATTAGAAAGTCACAATTGTTTTCCATATGGAGACACAGAAAAGGAATCTAAGATTTTACAACAAAAACATAAAAAGACGCTGGTTTTATCATTCTCATATGGCAACAGTCTAATAGTGTTAGGCACACAAAATAGTCTTTTTAAGGGTTTTTTAATATTTTATTCACTACTTGTAAATTGTGCAATTTCACACTCAAAGAATAGCTGTATGTTTCTTATGTCTGAATATTGGTGGTACCTCAGTCACCATCCACATTTATATAGATATTTGCTTTCACCTTTCACTTCAAGAGACATACATATCTGACTGTGTTTGTACATCTGGCTTCATCAAACACATCTGCCATCCCTCAGTACATATGTCTATCCTAAATGCATCTCCAAATCAAAATCATACAGCATTTTCCCACAAACACAGATTCTCATTAAGCCCAAATTTTTAAATGTTTCAGAAATAAGATACAGAGTCTGTTTTCGGTCTACCTAATTGCCTTTGTTTTCCTTTCAGTGTCGTTTCATGATTTAATTTTTTTTATTGCATTTTAGGTTTGGGGGTACTTGTGGAGAACATGCAAAATTGTTGCATAGGTACACATATGGCAGTGTGATTTGCTGCCTTCCTCCCCATCACCTATATCTGGCATTTTTCCCCATGCTCTCTCTCCCCAACTCCCTACCCCCGTTGTCCCTCTTACTCCCATGAATAGCATCCTGGAAGCTATGGTTCTCCCTTTTACAAACCTCATTGGGAATAACTTTCATTTCAAACCTGACACCAAGATTTAGCTCTGAAGTTCCCAGAGCCTGACCCTTCACTGGATTTCATGATTGAAAACATAAAGAAAGTAAGCATGCAGTAATATTGTTTCTGACTTTCTTTGTGCAGAATAGTCCTCCCTAGCTAAGGAAACAACAAAGGAGAACATATAAGATAACCTTTAATTACCTGTGAATGTAACCTGCTTTAAAGATAAAGCAAAAGGGCAAATTGAGGCCTGATTTGTTCTAGCTGACTATCATTAAGGGACCTTTTGCAATGCCGATCCTAACTCCAATCATATCTGGCATCATTCATTTACTTATATATTTCACCCCAGTGGACAGTTTAGAAAATGGAAGGCAGAGTAAGCAAGCGGTGCATAGGCAGGTGCGTTACTATGGGTTCCTGATGTGTAGCTGCATGTATTTGTCTTTATCTGATTTTTCTCCTTTTCAATTACCTCTACACATAAATTCCCCACAATTGCCCCATTCCCGTTGGGCCGATTTATTTTAAAGTAACATCAAGACATTAGATGGAAACATGGCTAAAATAACTGAAGAAACTTGAATGCTATTGCAGCTTTAAAATGAAAGAGAATTCTAAAAAGCAATGATGAACTGCTTCCTGCAAGCCCTCAGAATCAGTCTCAAGGAGCGAGATATACTCCAGGCTAAACCCTGTAGTTCCAGCAAAGTTGTCCACCGGTGCAGCTGGTAGTAATTGATTCACACAATACACTGCCTTCTTTACCTTCATCACTCTCAGTTCTCTAAGTTCCAAGGTTTTTTAAGAGCTAAGCATGTATCAAATACTAGTGCACTTACACCTGCTCAGTCAATCCAATAAAAATTTAGTCAAGTTGAGCACTTTCTATATGCCAAGCACACAACATCACACTAGGAGTACAAAAGGAAATAGACACAGACTCTGCTCTCCAGGTGTTTATTGCCCAAGAGGAAAAAGTAGTCATATAAAAGACCTATGCATAAAACATTGTAGTACCACAAGGAGAGTTGTTGGCTATACCTGATGATTCAGAAAAGGAGAGGAGATGACACACAGATGAGATGAGATTTAGGGGAATAAGCATGGGAAGACTTTTTATAACTGAAATAAAATGAATCAAGTAGAAAACAATGGTAAATGTGGTTAACTCCAAGATGTTGAACAGTATAAGCACATCAACTGTGAGTTGATACAGACAAAAATTAAGGCTATAGAAATAGGTGGGAGGCGGTCCTGGGAGACTAAGAAATTTGGGATCATTCTGCAGATATTAAGGAGTCATTTAAAGGATTTGAAGCTTAAAATGATTTCCCAGTTTTCTGACTTGAGTGTCTAAAAAAAGAGGCATGACATTGAGCAAGGGAGTCCAGGGAGAGAGTAGCCTAAGGAGTGAAGATGAGATGGAGAATTCAGTGAGTTGGGGAAGGATGAAGAGACGCCAGTTGGATTTTCTCAGCAGGTTGTCAGCTACATGTGTTTTAATGTGTGAATTAAAGGTGAAGATAGAGCCTTAGAACTCATCAGCATATAGATGGTTATAAAACTATGAAGGTAGAGTATATTTATCAATAAAAGCATATCTAAGAAAACAAGGTAGATAATATGGTTTGGCTCTGACTCCCCACCCGATCTCATCTGGAATTGTAATCCCCATTGTTGAGGAAGGGCCCTGGTGGGAGGCAATTTGATCACAGTGGCAGTCTCCCCCATGCTATTCTTGTGATAGTGAGGGAGTTCTCACCACAGCTGACGGTCTTAAACTGTGGCATTTCCTGGCTCTTGCTCTCTCTCTTTCTTGCCACCCTGTAAGAGGCTCTTGTTTCCCCTTTGCCTTCTGCCATGATAATAAGTTTCCTGAGGCCTCCCCAGCCATGCAGACCTGTGAGGCAATCAAACCTCTTTTCTTTTAAACGACTTTGTCTCGGGTAGTTCTTTACAGCAGTGTGAAAATTCGCTAATACAGTGGACAAGTGAAACCTTAGAGAACATTATGCTTTGAGGGATGAGATTAGGACGGTACTTCCTTTTAAGGAACGCCTGCCCGCTGGAATCACTTGTGCTGCCTTTTTAAAATGCATATGCTCAGGTCCCTCCAAATTATTATTTAGCCTGTCACATCCAAAATAATATACCTTAGGTAGGACCTGACCATAGGCATTTTGGAAAAGTTCCCATGGATTCTTATTCAGGTTTCTAGTTAAATACCGAAGTAGAGAGTTTCAAAAGTTATAGGTAGAAATATTACTGATGTCCTAACACTCATCCCAACTGTGATTTAATGAGAAGTTCTAGGACAAATGACAGCTGATAAAATCAGTAACTCACAATGTGAGGTACTTAAATGTTGCCCAGTGAAAAAAGTCAAATAAGGTTCGGAGTATATGCAACCCAAGTGCATTGGCTTTTGATTTCCATGTATGTTTTAAAGGAACATCAATCAATAGATGAGTCAGGAATACCACTCACTCACGGAAGGGAATCTCACAGGCGGTGAAAGATAATGCCTGGAATGTTCTGTCTTTACGTATGTTTGACCTAACCATCTGGGACACTGGGCCATGCCGCATTCACAAATGATCACAATTACAGCTGTGACTACCATTATCAGTTCCAAAGGAGTGCCAAGAAGGCAAGTCTGATATACAGGTACAGAGAAGACAGATTACTGGTGGGTGTGACCACACGCACAACACATACCCAAGTGTTTTAGTGGTCAATGATAGGACTAAAGTTCGCTGATTTTTTTTTCCTTCTTTATCATTTTCTATTTTTCAAAAATTTTACAATGTATATGATTTAACTATACAGCTGATAAAAATAAGAAGCATAAAAACATTTGCTTCCTTGGTTTGTGACAGCCATCTACTTCACCTAGCTGATGTCTACGTGCTTATTTTGCTCTTATTAAATCCAGGAATACAACCCTATCCTACAAATGTACATTAAAGACCCCACTCTTCTTCCTATGGGACCTGTGTTTACCTCCACCGCCTGTCATATGTACTGTAATTAATCTCTGTTTCTCTGCTAAACAGAAGTTCTGAGGACAGGGACTATGTGTCCACCATTGCTGTGGACCACATTCAGTGCTTATAATACCTGGCACATAGTAAGAACAGAAAAAGCCCCAAAGAATTAATGCAAAATATTACCTACAAAAGAAGGCACGAGGGAAGTGACACTTTAGTGGTGAGTAGAAATTGAGGGAGGATCTGAATAAGTTCAAACATCAGAAGGAATGTCTCTGAAGCAGAACAGAGAAGGACCAGGGCAGGGAAGAGAATTGTCTGCATGAAACAGTCCTCGTTGGCCGAAGGCAAGGGAAGGTAGAGAAAGGCAGGCTGGAGTCATATGAGAACCACTGAAGTTTAGTACTAAAATTGTCACCTGATATAAAGGAGTGAGGAGATACTGTTCAGGGTTTAAACAAGAGAATTGTCATCATAGAAAGAAATAAGAAAGAGTTTTTACTCCATGAAAACAGACAAAATTATAAGTAGCAGTACAAGGGTATTACCTGTGCTCTACAAAGGAAGCAGAGGTTTCTTTGTTTCTCTGGAGTCCTTAAAGTGCTGTGTCATTCTCCTGCTGTAACCTCTTCTGAAGGAAGCCTGGCAGCAGCTACTGCTTACTTACGCCAGGTAAACTGGAACGGGAGGGTGGACAGAGAGAGGAAGATGAGTTAATAGTCAACACGGGACTAAGCAAAACAAGCTCTCTGCCTGTCACACAAAACCAGGGGTCTCCAGCCCCACCACTGCTTTTGAAGGAATGGTGGCTTTGTATTCTTTTGAATAAATTTATTTGAAATACAAAGAAATAGTTTTGCAATACAAAATAAATATATTTGTTATCCTGTTTAATCCACTAAGGAAGCAGAGCCAAAGCGGACAAAAATATCTTTTCAGGACAAAACTCAAAGCCAATTATGTCAACCTCCTGGTTTAAAAGCTGCTTTGGTTTCCGGAATCTAAGAAAACACTTACCTCATTGAATTAAAAGTGCTTTAAGGCTCTGAGTGTCTATTGTTGGAAATAGTATAATGTAAAAGACTCCAGAAAACAGGCCAATGACAGGTCTTCTGATTGGCTTTGCTGTCATAAGAGTTATTAAAAACCCAATGCAACACTTTGGGAAGATTTTAAATACAAAGGAATTAGAGAATTAACAGGTTATCTTCAGAACATTAGAGTAGCTTAAACTGGCCAACCAATATGTCATTTGCAACAAAAGATCTTGAAGAACAGCCAGAGTAACAACTGAAAAAAAGAAAGAAGGAAACAAACAAACAAAAAATCCCCTCAGTCTAAGATTCTGAGAAAATTTGAGAGCATAAGATAATCAAGGGCCTCATAATGTACTGAAGTCTTCTGCTTCAAATTGAAAAATGACATTTTATCCCCGAGTCTACTCATTTGCGGTCATTATGAGAATTAATGCTTAATATATACTAGAGTTTAAAATATGTTTATGACATTAAAACACTTGTAAAACTTTCAATCGATAAATCATAGTCATCAGTGTTTTCATTAGGTCCATGTAGGTAAGATCCATGTTACAAAATTTAGTCTTTACTTCTAATTTTATGCAGATATTGACAATGCTTCCTTACTAAGTTTTACTGGGCTGAAAGAAAGTAGTTTCCTAAAAGTTCTAATGTAGGATGGTTGTCAGTGTACCATCAGGGTTTCAGATTTTGAGAACAATGGAAACTGATTCTAGATACGGAAGGACATTTCCAGGAAAAACATGGTAACTTAAGAACTCACAGAAACTATGGAAACCTGGTGATAAAGACTTGTAAATGATCAGTCAACAAAAAAGCCACAAAGTGTTAAGCTGAAACCTGGCAATTGCTTCATAGGAGGAAATATCTGGCCAGTTGGAAATAAAATCATCTCCAATTGACACTACATTCTAGTACCACTCTACTAGCTCAAGATTTTAAAGCCTCAGTCTTCCCATCCATGAACACAGGATGGATGTCTTTTCATTTCTTTGTGTTTCGTTTTAATTTATTTCAGCAACGTAGTGTAGTTTTCCGTATACAAGTCTTTGACGAAACTCTTCAGTTTTTTTCTACATATATTATTATTTTAGGTGATGTTGTATGGAAAAGGGATTATTTTCATATTTTTCTTTTCAGATGATTTATTGTTAGTGTATAGAAACACAGCTCATTTTTGTATATTGACTTTTTATCCTCAGCTTTACTACATAGCAGCCCTCACTTATCTGCAGGCTATCCATTCAAGACTGCCGATGCTTGCAGACATAGTATACCTAATCCTGTGTATACTATGTTTTGTGCTGTCCACATATAAATATGATAAAGTTTAATTTATAAATTTGGAATAGTAAGAGATTAATAACCAGGGCCAGGTGTGGAGGCTCACGCCTGTAATCCCAGCACTTTGGGAGGCTGAGGTGGGTGGATCACTTGAGAGCAGGAGTTTGAGATCAGCCTGGACAACATGGTGAAACCTGATCTCTACTAACAGTACAAAAATTAGCCAGTCATGGTGGTGCATGCCTGTAATTCCACTACTTGAGAGGCTGAGGCAGAAGGATCACTTGAACCCAAGAGGTGGAGGTTGCAGTGAGCCATGATCATGCCACTGCACTCTAGGCTGGGCAATGGAGCAAGACTCCATCTCAAAAAAAAAGAGACTAATAACTAAAAATAAAATAGACCGAGTATAACAATATACTGCCATCATAGTTACATGAATGTGGTCTCTCAGCTCTTTATTGTTTCTCAAACTATTTTATTGTATGCATATTTTCAGACCACAGTTGACTGCAAGTAACTGAAACCAAAGAAAATATAACCAGGGACAAGGAAAGGATTATTGTATTTATTAGCTCTAACAGTTTTTCAAATGGAATATTTTCCATTATATATAAGATGATGCCATCTGAAAACAGAAACAATTTCACTTCTTTTGCAATGAGGATGAATCACTTTTATTTTTTTTTCTTGCCTAATTATTGTAGCGATGACTTTTAGTGCTATGTTGAATAGGGGTAGCAAGAGTGAGCATTGTTGCCTTGTTCCTGATTTTAGAGGAGAAGCTTTCATTTTCTCACTGTTGGGTATAATGTTAGCATTGAGCTTGTTATAGTCTTTATTGTATTGAAAACATTTTTATGCCTAATTTTTTGAGAGTTTTTATCATGAAGGTATATTAAATTTTGTCAAATGTTTTTGCTACATTTATTGAGATGATCATGTTTTTCTGTATCCTTTATCTTTCTAATGTGTATATATCACATTAATTAATTTTCATAGATTGAACTGTTCTTGCATGTCAGGAATAAATCCCACCTGGTTATCATGTATGATTCTTCTAATATGCTATTGGATTCAGTTTGCTAGTACCATATTGAGGAGTTTCATGTCTATCTGCACTAACAATATTAACCCATAATTTTTTTGTAACTTATTTGACTAGCTTTGGTATCAAGGGAATGTTGATCTTTTAAAGTGAGTTATGAAATATTCCTTTTTCTTTAATTTTTTGGAAAAATTTGAGAAGGATTAGTACAAATTCTTTGAATGTTCAGTAAAATTCACCGATGAAGCCATCAGGTCTTAGGGTTTTCTTTGTTGGGAGATATTTGATTAAGGGGTCAATATCCGTAATAGTTACAGATTTGCTTAGATTTTCTATTTCTTCCTGTCCATATTACTCAAATCAAGCTACATGTTCAATGCAATCCATATCACAATCCCACTGGAATTTTTAACAGAAATTTTAAAAATTCTAAAATTTATCTGGAGCCACAAAAATGTCACAAAAGCCAAATTAATCTTGAGAAAGAAAAATAAAGCTAGAGACATTATATTTTCTTATTTCAAAATATATTGCAAAGCTGAAGTAGCCAAAACAGTATGGTGCTAGCACAGAACAGGCATATAGACCAAGAAAACAAAGTAGAGACACAAAATAAATCCACCTGTATACAGTCAACTGATCTTGACAAGGGTGCCAACAATACACGACGGGGAAAGAATCTTCTTTCTCTTCAACAAATAGTGCTGAAAGAACTGGATATCCACATGCAAAAGAATAATATTGGAACCATATCATACACCATATGCAAACCAACTTAAAATAGATTAGAGGCTTAAATGTAAGACACAAAACTATAAAATCCCTAGAAGAAAACATAGGTTTTACTTCATGATATTGGTTTTGACAATGCTTTTATGGTTAATACACTAAGCACAGACAAAAATAAGCAAGGAAAATAAAAACAAAAAATAAAGAAGTGGGACTGCATCAAACTAAAAATCTCCTGCACAGCAAAGGAAACCATCAACAAAGTCAAAGAGAAGTCTACAGGATAGCAAACCACATTTGAAAAACCTATAACTGACGAGAGGTTAATATCCAAAACATAAGAAACCCTTGCAACTCAATAGTGAATAGAGTATATATAGGAACCTGATTAAAAACGGTTAACAACTTGAACAGATATTTTTCCAAAAAGGATATACAAATAGCTGACGTAGTTTTAAAAATGCTCTATGTCACTAATTATTGAGAAATACAAATCAATAATACAATGAGATATCATCTCACACCTGTCAGGATGGCTACTTTCTAAGAACATCAAAAGACAACAGAATGTTGGTGGGGATGTAGAGAGACTAGGAACTCGTACACTGTTGGTGGGGATGTAAAATGGTGCTGCCACTGTGGAAAACAATAGGGAGGTTCTTTGAAAAATTAGAAATAGATCTACTATATGATTGAACAATCCCACTCCTGAATGTTTGTCCAAAATAATTGAAATCAGAATCTCAGAGAGTATTAGCACGCTTGTCTATTGCACCATTATTTGCAACAGCCAAGCTATGTAAACAACCTAAATGCCGATGACAGGCAAAGTGACTAAGAAAATGTAGTATATATAACAATGGCATACTATTTTGTTTTAAAAAAAGGAATGAAATTCTGCAATGTATGACAACTGGAATGAATCTTGAGGACATTATGCCAAGTGAAATAAGCTAGTCCCAGAAAGACAAATACTGTGTGATTTCACTTATGTATCTAAAATAGTTAAATTTACAGAATCGAAGAGTGGTTGCAAGGAGCCAAGGAGAGGAAGAAAGGGGAAGTTACTAATAGATAGATATAAAGTTGTAGTCAGGTAATATGATTAAGCCTTAAAAATCTGCTTTACAGATTTTTAGGTCAATAGTAATATATTGCATACAATACAGTCAATAGTGATACATTGGATACAAAACAATTTTAAGAGTGATCTTATTTTAAGTGTTCTTAGCGCAATACAACTTTAATAATGTATTATTAAAAAAAGTGAATTTTAAAAATGAAAAACAAAATGATTCAAAGCTTCAGGATATGGGTAAAACTGAGGAGGGGAAGGAATGAAAAGGCAGCCCTGTCTCTCACACCAAAACTGTATACAATAGGGGATTTCCCCAAGGGATCTCAGAGTGCTATTAGGAAGAAAGAATTGAATGCTGATCAGCCAAAAAAAAATGGTAATGGTCATTTTGATCTAATATTCACCATTAACAATTGCAGAAAGGAACTTTAGAGATCATCTAACCAAATTCACACATTTGACAGTTACATAGCGAGGTTTCTGATTTCAAGAAAAAGTGCCAGCCAGACTATTCCATTTGTGCACCAAATAGTTTAATCTTGTTTTTAAAAATACACCATTTTTATTTTTTTATTTTTTCATACTTATAATGAGTTTATTTTTCCCATTAATCTAAGTTCAAATCTTTTTTATATGCACTTTAAATTCTGCAGGTGTGTTACATAGGCATGCACATGCTATGGTGATTTGCTGCATCCATAACCCCATCGTCTACCTTAGGTATTTCTCCTAATGCTATCTCTCCCCATCCCCCCACCCTCTGCTATCCATCCCCTAGCCCCCAACCCCGCAACAGGCCCCAGTGTGTGATGTTCCCTCCCTGTGTCCATGTGTCCTCACTGTTCAACACCCACTTAGGAGTGGGAACATGCAGTGTTTGGTTTCCTGTTCTTGTATCAGTTTGCTGAAGTTACTGGCACATATTAAATACTCAATTAGTACTACTGACGTTATTATAAGAATTGAGCCTTTAATAATCTGGGTAGAAATAAAAAAGGATTCCTTAGTTAAGTGAATTTTTGAAATCATAATAGTTTCACCTTTTTGGATAGTCACAACATATAGTAACTTATTAAAAGCTCTGAAAAGTCTAGCACATGTTTAACACAATATTTTCTAAACTTAGTCACACAATCATGTTGTGCTTTTTCTGCAGTATGTACATCTCTTTTCTCCAACCACTCCAAACTCGTATTTAATTTATTCATGGAGTAACAATTCAAATTCTCCTTTTAGAAGCAATAACCTTAACACTGTATTACAAATGGGAAATCTCATTTTTGGGGGGAGTGTGAAGGTCGTCTGGCTACGACATCTCTTCTATTCTCTGGTCCATGTTGGGGATCTCTGCCCATATGTTCTCTTCACACATGGCCTGATGAAATAGCTTTCGTAGATAAAGGAGATTATTTTTCTCTAGACAAGGTTTAAATTAGTTTTATTTTCCTCTAGAATTTCCACCCTTTCCAGAGAACCCCAAAAGCCTTAGGAAAGAAAGTTTTCATCAATGGGATTTTTCATATATTATGCAAGTTTTTGTTTGGATTACCATTCTTTTGCTTTAAAAATACTAGGATTAACAAATACCAGTTTTTATTAAGTAATTGAAGAGGGATGAATGTTATTTCATTTTTTTTTTCCTTTGGAGTTCAGCGGTGAACTGGACTGACCCAATTTGCAAAGAAATACCGAGACCTTTGGATGACATTTGTGATTCCAGCATGTCCTCAAGGCTCTTCCCAGGGAAGTCAGGGTACAGACGTGCCCTGTGGTTTTATATTTCCTGTTTCAGCTCATGAGTCAAGAGGTCTCCAGATGTATAGAGACATATACGTATATGATACATACATACATATATATATATGTATGTATACACACACACACATATATGTGTGTGTGTATACATATGTATATGTATACATATATATGTGTGTGTGTGTGTGTGTGTGTGTGTATGTATTGCCACTAGCAGATACTAGATATTCTCTACTCTCCCTTAGGCTAATTTATAAATATGTACTGTGGTATGAGGGTGGGTGTTGTCTTCTCCTGAATATTTTGTTCCACATGTTCACTACTGATTGTTCCAAGCATAGTCCAGACACTGCTATGAACACTCAAGAGATTCCATTTTATTCCTCTGCTCAAAAGTTATTGGTGTCGATAAGCAAATGTGATATTACTAGAACTCTATGGTGTGGATTATCATGTACCTTTGCAGTTGTAAATAAAGTCAAATGACCAGAGAAGAAACAATGGATAATCTCTTGGACCTACTTAGACCGACAAACTATGGTCTGACGCAAAGGATATTGTGACTGGCCTACTTTGGATTATGTGTATTCTTAAAATCTATAGCCGAGAATCAACGTGCATGTTGAAGCTGGGAGTACCAGTGTTAGCCTCAGGAAAAGGGCAGTTCCTAAAAAGAAGCAACTGTAGGAAATCCAGAGGCCCACTTTGGAGAAGAAAAACAATAAAAGAAGAAACTTGGGAAATAGGTACAGAGCAGATAACCTAGGACTTAAAGAGTGAATTAGTAAATGTTAAGTGTAATCAAAGACCTTGTTAAGCTTCAGTCATGACCCAAGATGGCCCAGAGGCTTCTTTGAGTTGGTCCAGGTCTCCAGCTCAGACTCACCTTGTACCAATCCCTCTGTCTCTTATGCTTCAGCCTCATCATGCTATAAATCCCACCAAATCACCGCTTTCATATCTTCTTTCAGAGATATTTTGCACATAGATCAAATACCACCCTCCCTAGGGAAGCTTGCTGAAGGTGACTCCACCAATAAACTTTAAGTCCCGTGACATCAGGGCCAATATTTCTACCTCACTTCCAGGGATCATTGTAATACCTCACATTCTTGGTACCCAATAAATGTTTGTGGAATGGATAATTAATCAACAACAGATCCAATTATTTACTGAATACATTATGTTATCTCACACTTCTGTGCTCCTGTAAATGCCATGTGCCCCTTCCCAGGTTCTCTTCATGGAAAGCTTTTGCTTTAAGTGTGATGACAACTCAGGTCTTCTCTGCTACACTTTTCCCAACTTCCCATTTCCTCTCAAAAGATCAGATGCTGCCTCTATGTGACCCTAAGCATCCTATGAATGTTTCAGTAATGGGAAGTCATTGCACTTTATTGCAAATTATGTTTCTGTAACCAACTCTCACTGTAATGTGAGTTCTTACAACATAGTAATGTGACTTTGCCTCAGCAACAACTAGCAAAGTGCATGAAATACACTATGTGGTTAATAAATATTTCTTAAATGGGCTAATGAAGTGAGAAAATAGAACTTTATCACTGAAAGGGGCTGCAAAGATTCCTTTATCTTATAAATGAGAAAATAAGAATATAAAATATAGTTATTTTTCTTCCACAACAACCAGAAGGTGAATTTTGTGTCTATTTTGCTCATTATTATATCCTTAATGTTTCGCACAGTATGTAAGTGTAGTACAGTACGGATGTGCTAAACATTAAGACATAATGCTCAGGGTTCAGCACGCTATATATGTCCAGTAAATAATGCTTAAATGTTGTAGTTTAAAGTCTCTGAATTAATTAGTAAAAGTGTTAGTTCAAGAAGTAAGATATTCAAATACCAGGTTCATCATCCACAGATCCACATGTGGCCTGTTAAAGAGTGCTGAGTGGCTGGAGGCGGTACCTTACACCTGTAATCCCAGCACTTTGGGAGGCCAAGGTAGGTGGATCACGATATCAGGAGATAGAGATCATACTGGCCAACATGGTGAAACCCTGTCTCTACTAAAAAAATAAAAAAATAGGCCGGGCGCGGTGGCTCACGCCTGTAATCCCAGCACTTTGGGAGGCCGAGGCGGGTGGATCACGAGGTCAAGAGATCGAGACCATCCTGGTCAGCATGGTGAAACCCCGTCTCTACCAAAAATACAAAAATTCAGCTGGGCATGGTGGCGCGTGCCTGTAATCCCAGCTACTCAGGAGGTTGAGGCAGGGGAATTGCCTGAACCCAGGAGGCGGAGGTTGCGGTGAGCCGAGATCGCGCCATTGCACTCCAGCCTGGGTAACAAGAGCGAAACTCTGTCTCAAAAAAATAATAAATAAATAAATAAATAAATAAATAATATAAAAAATATAAAAAATAAGCTGGGCAACTCGGGAGGCTGGGCAGTAGAATCGCTTGAACCAGGGAGTCAGAGGCTGCAGTAAGCCAAGATCGCACCACTGCACTCCAGCCTAGTGACAGAAGGAGACTCCATTTCAACAACAACAAAAAAAAGAGTGCTGATTGCCCTTGTGTTGTAGTTGTTCTCAGAAGCCTCAGAAGAAAGGCTAAGTTTCTATGCATTTTCAGCTTAATAAAATAATCCTTCTTTGACTTTGTTTCCTTCATTTTTTCTTTACTCTAAGTTCAATTTTCTCCCTTGAAAGACTCTGGCACAATCCACACTCTCCTAAGATGTAATTCAAATCCAAATCAAATAGTCAACCATGGGCATAGAGCAGCCCAGCTGTGGTTCTTGGGAAGCAAACTGGGTCAGGGAATATTGATACAAAGCTGGCAATAGAAGCCCTGTGTTCTCTTGTCCATTTATAAAATACCCTCACATCTTTCAAAATTATTCCTATATGCTAAAGCTGCTTAAATAAACTGTAGCAATTCATCACAAGATATTTTGTAGGCACTGGAAATCTTTCAAAGAATTTTCAGTGAATTGGTGAAATAGTCAGTATATAATACTAGGTGATAGTTTCACAGAGAAAAGTGTATCTAAGGTATGACCTTGATTTTGAGATAAATGTATAAGAAAAAAATTTTAGAAACTACATCAAAATATTGAGTGGTTTTCAAGAGTGGTAATTCCCTAGGTACTTTAAATGTCTGCCTTCTATTTTTTTTCTATTTTCCAGATGTTTTCCAACAAGGATGTAAAACTCTTATATCTGGTCAAAAGTAGTCTTATATTTATTATCAATCCACTATTCTGAAAGGATCTGCAATTGGTCATTTGTGCATCAGTGGGGTCTTACTTTATTACTTTGTCCTCTCTAGAGGCATTTTCCCTCAGACTCTCTTTCTCACTGTGCAATAAAATACTTTGTCTCTAGTCAAAGGGCTTTCAAAATAGGAGGAGAGAATAATACTGTGGGACAAACTGGTATGGTGGAAGGAACATGAGATTCTTGCAATCAGAAAGGTTTGGGTTCAGTCCCAAGTTTGTTCCATACCAGGAGGATGTTCTTCCTCAGTTGATTGAGCTCTCTGAGATCCAGTGTGTTCATCTGCAAACTGCAATTGCTAATGAGAAGAAGAAATGGACACAGAAAAAGAGAGTAAATATAGTATGCTGAAGGCAGAATGGACTGGGGCAGTCAGTTAAATTGTGAGGAAAAAGGAGAAATGGCCTGGACTTCAGGTAAGAAACTACTAAAATTTATTTAATATATATCACAGCCTATAATGTGCTTTGCTTTGAATATATGCTTGCTTTACTGGGGTGAACGGGACTTAAGTGACAAATTGTAAAAGCAATATGGTAAAAGTTGTTGGTTTGGGGCAGGAAATTCCAAGCTGAAATGCTCACAGGTGCCAGGTTATACAAATAGTGATCTAGGACTCAGGCAGGTCCATCTTTCTCCTACATTATATTGGTACTAGGGAACCTTTAAAAGCTAAAGTCTGGGATAATTCTCAAATGAATAAAGGTGAGGAGATGAGATTCATAAATTAATCCTTTAAAAAAAGCTTTTCAGGTAATTCTAATTTGCAGACAGGATTGAGAACCTCTGAGTTGAGCTATCCTGTGTTTCTAGGAGTAGGTGGCTCCTGTCTAGCTTTCATTTCTCCATGATTTAAGAACAAGTGCAGTAAGGGGTTTCTCAACTGGAAGATGAAAGTAGATGAACATCATTGTTACCCTTTCAATAGCAACCGACCCTACATCTATCAACGAGACAATAGAGAGTGGCGGGGAATAGGATAAATAGGTGAGCATATGCCCTGTCTCAAGGGGCGTTTGCTACTCACTCAGGTCACACAGTTGTTGTCATGTGGAATGCCTACTCCAGTATTGGAGATTATATTTTAAAAGAGAAACCTGAACTCAAGATTTTGTATAACATCTCTCAATTTTTAAATGTTGGTTCAATTTTTTGTAATGTCATAGGGGCTAAGCAAACCATGTCTGCTGGCCAATCCAAACTTCTGTCCAGCCACGTGTGATTTTTGGCTTGATATATAGCAAGGCATCCATCACTAGACCCTCGGAGGGGCTAAGGGAATGGGCTATTTCAATGACATACAGCAGCTATGAAATAAAGTTTGCCTTCAGGCTGTTGAGGAGGGAGTTCTTGCCTTTGCACAAGGGACACAGCACCTGCACTGATGTTGGAAGTGTTTAGCTCATTAATAAGCCTGATCACTTGGTTTGGGTTTGCGTACAGAGACCTAAGTCAATCCCTGCAGGGGCCATAATGATAATTTCTAACTCACTGAAGGTGACATGTGTAAAGTGCATAGCACAGCACCTGTACATAGAAGACATGTAAGAAATGTTTGCTTCCTCTTCAACTTCTACTTTACTGCCTTTCTGCCCTTTCTCCCTCTCTCACTCTCCCCTTGCTTTGAAAAGTAAACACTGGACATGTCACGTTCTCCTTCAGGATAGCATCAGTCAATGCCATTGATGGCTGTGCTGTTGTCATCACCTTTCGAGCTTTTGAATAGGCGATTTTAATGTTTATTAAGCATCCTCTTGTCCTCTTCTCTATCCCAAGATCAGCCAGATTCTGACAGCATGGTAAGTGCAAAAGTGCAAAATATGTTTAAAGAAGAACAATTTGGCAATATCTATACAAACGTAAAATACACATTCCCTTTGATGTGAGAATTCATCTAGGAATTTATCTTACGAATAGGCATATCCATTTCCTCAAACACATGGATTTGGAATGCTGGGTGCAGCCTTTTTTATGCTCTCTGAAGCTGAAGATAACCTAAATATCAAAAGGATGTACATATTTATACAATAGGGTCCTCTTCAGCAGCACTTCTCAACCAGGGGAATTTTGCACCCCAGGGGACATTTGTTTGGGGACATTTTCAAATGTCACAACTGGAGAGGTACTATTGGAATGTAGTGGGTGGAGGCGAAGGATGCCTCTAAACATTGTACAACACACATGACTGTCTTCCGGGAGAAAACAAAACAAAACAAAACAAAAAACCTGAATTAAAATGTGATCTTAAAGACACATTGTTAAGAGAAGTAAGGTATTGCCTATTTCTATTTTTGTAAAAAGAATTATGCACACACACACACACTATGTAATGTGTGTGTATAAATATTGTCAGGATATATAAGCATATATGCATACATGGTATATGAGTATATATATATGTATACTCTTATATATAGATATACAAGCTTATATATCCTGAAATTATTTCTGGAAAAAAATGTATTTAAGAATTTCTTAGCACTGGTTGCTTCTGGAGAGAGAATTAAAGACCGGAGATCCACTACAGACGTAGGAGTTGCGTTTTACTTTTATATACTTTGTATTATTTTAAATTTTCAGCAAATCAGCCTATTTAATTTCCAGTAAAAAATTGATTCTATGGTTGTTTCTATGAAGCTAAACAGGTAAAGGTAAAATGGAACAGTGGCCAATATCTCTCCTCTTTTTCTACCCTTCTCTGCTCTCCAAAAAGGCACCCTTCAACTTAGGATATCAGTACTTTTCTATGATCACGGTGGTCTCCCAGGAAAAGCTCGGCTATGAGTAATTTTAACTTTAATAAAAATCTAATTGAAGTGTAAACTCTGCTAGGAAGATTTATGTTTTAAGTTTTTCTTTTCAAATTCTGTTATGTAATGAAACATTGTGTTGTGTGTAGTGGGATTTTAAGTCTGGAACTTTCTGGAGTCAGGAAGACATTTTTGGAGCTTCTAAAAATATGCCAAACATGGAAGCATCTCCTTTTTTAAAAAAATAAATGTTGCTGTGTATATTGAAGGTATACAACATGATGTTATAGGATACATCATAGTAAAAAGGGTACTAGAGTGGAGCAAAGTACTATATTCAGCATCTCACATATTTATCTGTTTGTTTGTTTTTGTGGCAGGAGCAGCTAAAATCTACTCACTTACCATGAATCCCAAATACAGTACACTTTTATGATCTATAGTCCTCATCTGTACATTTGATCTCTAGACTTGTTTGTCCTACAGACCTGCTACTTTGAATTCCCTGACCTGTATTTCCCCATTTTCTCTCCACTTCCCCATCACTGTTTTGTTCTCTATTTCTGTATATTTGAATTTTGTCCAAAGACTTCACATGTAAGTGATACCATGAATTACTTTTCTTTCTGTGTCTGGCTAATTTCACTTAGCATAATGTCTTCCAGGTTTATTCATGTTATGGCAAATAACAAGATCTCCTTCTTTCACAGGACTTAATATTATTCTATGGTATGCGTGTACCACAGTTTCTTACTCTATTTGTCCATTGACAAACACTTCGGGTATTTCCATATATTGGCTATTGTGAATAATGCAGCAATAAAAATGGGAAAAATGGAGGTGCAGATGCCTTTACAAGGTGGTGACTTTTTTCTTTTGGGTATATTCCCAGGAGAGAAATTACTGGGTCACATGTAATTCAATTTTTAATTTCTTTAGAAAATTTCGTCCTATTTTCGATAATGATTGTACCAATTTACATTCCTACCAACAGTGTTTAAAAGTTTCCTTTTCTCCACACCCTCACCCAACGTTTATTTGTGACCTTTTGATGCAAAATAGATCAAAACAGGTGTGAGGTCATATCTCATAGTGGTTTGAATTTGCACTTTTCTTCCTCATTGCTCTTGGGTTGAGTGAACAATTTCCTTTGGGTACTCTACCACTTTACCCACGTGTTCAGAGCAAGCACAAAACTTTACAACATATTAGCTCAGCAATGTGTACTGCAGTCTCCAGAAAAGCATGAAAACTTTCATTTGATATTTAGAGTCCTCTTTTGTTTCCAAATGTTTCAAATGAACTCTAAGATTAAGAACACTATCCCTAATCCAAGAATCAATCATGGCATTTACCAGTCATTACATATGACAAAAAAAAAAAAAAAAAAACAACACTAAAATAATGAAGTCCTGCTCTAATTGGGAAAGAAACACTCTAAAAATAAATAGAGTCTTTAAGTTTTATCAACAAATGAGAAAACAGTCTGGGACTGGTGTAGTTACATAATTTAAGAAAAAAAAGTGCCGAAGGATGGAGGTGTAGATAAGGACTAGTGCCAATGATATTAAATAAAACTGATATTTGAAGGGCTATATAATTCTATCAGCATTTACACTGTATGTATTTAAAATCTTTCAAGGCAGGAAATACTTTTTTAACATGCTTCTTCTTTACTATGTAAAGTAGTCTTTTATAGATTGGCCTCTTGGCTAATATCAGCCCTTCCAATCAAGTATCCAATTGTAATCCTGGCTCTCTTCCTCGAATCAGTTTTTTCTAGTTGTATATTAAATACACAGCCAATAGAATATAGTTATGATCTCCATCTGCAGAGTCTGATGTTTTCAAAGGCCCTAGCAAGATTTCCTTTGGGTACTTTGAACAGAGACAAAATAGGCAATCGACTATCCTGAAGCAATTACAAAGCTGGATTGTTCAATTTTATATGGTGAGAATTCATTTGCCTTACGTCTAACCTAACATCACTGCATATGAATGCAATAAAACCTATAGGCTCAGACTCAATCTTGGCATCACATACCAAAAAATTGTATCTTATCAAAAGCATTTCTCAGGTGAAATAGCCTGCCTATAGTTACAGAAATGCTTCATCCATAAATGTGATTGCCATAAAAAACTATATTAGCAAGAGGTCTACCATTTAGAGAGTCAAAAAAGCTCTCTAACATGCACTCTAAAAAGAAATTCACAGTTTCTGCTGGTAAATTTCAAAATTAAAATACTTTTCAGTGAGCCATATAGTATGAGTAGCATAACTATAATTACTTACCTCATGTGATCACTACAATAGCCTCCTAATTGTTTTCCTTTAATGGAGAATAGTAAACCATTCCAAACTAGCCTTGATGCTTCTGCCAGGATAATCTTTCTAAATGGCAGTCTCATCTGGTCACTCTCCAGTTTATAACCATGACTCTCTCCGGGTAAAGTCTTCGGAGATCTTCCTCAGACAACAAAATAAGGCTTCTCATGATCTTTCTCCGGCCGGCTTTTCCAGCTACCCTCCTGTAATTCTTCCACTTTCATTGCACACTTAAGCAATACCTAAACAATTGCAGTTCCCTAGGTAATTCTGCTACCTGATGCTCAGATCCAGGAATTAGGGTGAAGAGAGTGAGGTATTTGTTTCAGGTGCAAAATTTAAGAGGATGCCAAAAATTACTAACAACAATAAATGATGTTTTAATGCAACATTTTTAAAACCAAAATTAATGTAAAAAACTGTAATGAATAAAAGATTGTAATAATATAAATATAATATTGTAAGCATCAAAAATATCAGTTTTCTTCTGATAATCATTCCTCTTGCTTAGCATATGTGTTCTGCATTTGTTAACTCTGCTAATCTTACTCATCCTTTAAGAAACATCTCTTCAAGGAAGTGCTCTTTGGATTTTCTTTTCCCAGAAAGAACTCAGGGTTCCTTCTGAACTACCATGGTACCTTGTATGTGGTTCTATTTTTGCATTTATCGTCCTGTACTTATTTGTTTATTTCTGTACCAGCACGCTTAGAACACTGTGTTAGAACGCATGTCTCTATAGAGACACTATGCTTATTCTGCCCAAGAACTCCTATAGAAATTATGGTAAGCAGAATTCTAAGATAGCCCCATGATTTCCACCCCCACTGCTATTATGCCGGTGATTAAGTTCCATTACATGGCAAAGGTAAGGGACCTCACCCTCTTGATTAGGTTACATTATAGAGCAAAGGTGGAGGGATTTTGCAGATGTAATTAAGGCTCCAAATTGGTTGAATTTAATCAAAAGGAAGATTATTCTGGGTGCCCCAGACTTAAACAAAGGTCTTGAAAAGAGGGCTTAAGTTTTCTTTGCAGTCAGAGAATATCCTGCTGGCTTTGAGGAGCAAGTTGCCATGAGTTCTTCAGCTGTAAAGAAATGAGTTCTGAAAGGAAAAAAAAAAAAAAAACTGAGTGAACTTGGAAGGGAAGCTCAAGCCTCTGTTAACATTTTGATTGTAGTTTTGTCAGAACTTAAACAAAAGATCAAGCTACTCTGCCCTAATCTGTGCTCACACTGCTGATCTACAGACACCGTTTTAAGTTGCTGTGTTCTTACATAATTTCTTGTGAAAAAAAAAAACAAATAGAGAGACTATTATTCTAACCTTCTAGGTTAATTTCCTATGTACAATTTATCATTAAACTTTTGATGTTATACCATGCCTAGATCAATCTTTCTGAAGAGCTATAATTGTATTACACTCTGCTAAAGACCTCCATTTAAAAACTCCTCATTTCCCTCAAAGTAAAGAAAAACTCCATAGTCTACATTCTCAGTAATCGTCTTCCAATCTGTCTTTCAAAACCTACCTCCCACTAAGCTATAAAAACTTACTCCACTCCAGTGAAACAATCATTTCTCCTTTTTCAATGGAGTCTCATACTGTCGCCCAGGCTGGAGTGCAGTGGCACAATCTTTGCTCACTGCAACCTCTCTTTCCCTAGTTCAAGTCATTCTCCTGTCTCAGACCTCCAAGTAGCTGGGCTTACAGGTGCCCACCACCATACCTGGCTGATTTTTTGTATTTTTAGTAGAGACAAGGTTTCACTATGTTGGCCAGGCTGGTCTTGAACTCCTGAACTTGTGTTCCAACCGCCCTGGCCCCCCAAAGTGCTGGGATTACAGGCCACCAAGCCTGGCCCATTCCCTCTTCCTATATATAACCTAGGCAATTCTTGCTCTATACGTTTGGTATATCTACAAACAATTAAATACGGGATGATAAGTGCAAAAATAGAAGATGTACAAGGTACCATGGTAATTCAGAAGGAGTCCTGATTTCTTTCCAGGAAAAGAAAAATCAGAGAGCACTTCCTTGAAGAGTTTCTTAAAGGACGAGTAAGATTAGCAGAATTAACAAATGTAGAACACATTTGTCAAGCAAGAGGAATGATTATCAGAAGAAAAATGATATCATATTTGATGAAAAATATGAGGCCATAAATAGTAGACACAGCAAAACCTATTTTTCAGCAAATATGATGAAAAATAAAAAGTTATAGTTAGTAACTATAGCAAAGCCTGTTTTTCAGCTCTCAATACCAATTCTTAACTTTCATTATTATTATCATTATTGAATGTATACTTTCTTATCTTTAAAGATAAAAGTTTTGAGTTAAGTTGGATATAATAAGAGCATTTTTACCTCAATTCTCCCATGTAAAGCCAACTGCAAACAATGAAGAACATAAAGAGAGTGATAAATGCCTGTAATTGATGTAGAAGACATCCTTCTTGTCAATCAATAAGCTATAAATAATCATTACTAAATATCATGAAAAACAATACCGAAGGAAGATTTTGAAAACATGCAAGTACCCCTGCAGAGCTTGGAAAGCTAGAAGATATCTCTATAGTCAGGTGGGTACATTTATTGATTTATAAAGTACATGACAGTACTGTGAGAATGTCAATGAGCTTTTACTGAAACCACAGTCACAGAGCAGAAGGGGCCAAATGAAGATAACCACTGTGTTAGTCAGGTTTGTTGTATATATACACAGTTATGTGTTGCTTAATGACGGGGATAGGTATAACCTATTGCTGCTAGGCTACAACCTTGTAGAACATGTTACTCTACTGAATACTGTAGGCAATTGAAATACAATGGTATTTGTATATCTAAACAGATCTAAACATAGAAAACATACAGTATAATTTTGACATAACAGATAAAAAATGGTACACATGTATAAGGCAATTACCATGACTGAGGTCTGCAAGACTAGAAATTGCTCTGCATGTGTCAGTGGGTGGTGAATGAATGTGAAGATCTAGGACATTACTATACACTACTGTAGATTTTATCAACACTGTACATTTAGGTTACACTACATTTATTTAAAAAAATTATTCTGACCGGGCATGGTGGCTCATGCCTGTAATCCCAGCACTTTGGGAGGCTGAGGCGGGTGGATTACCTGAGGTCAGGAGTTTGAGACCAGCCTGACCAACATGGTGAAAGCCTGTCTCTACTAAAAATACAAAACTTAGCCGGACATGATGGCACATGCCTGTAGTCCCAGCTACTCAGGAGGCTGAGGTAGGAGAATCGCTTGAACCCAGGAGGCGGAGGTTGCAGTGAGCTGAGATGGCACCATTCCTCTCCAGCCTGGGCAAGAAGAGTGAAACTCTGTCTCAAAAATAATTGTTCCATAATAAATAACTTTAGCTTACTGTAACTATTCTTACTTTATACGATTTTAATATTTTTAAAAAATTTTGGACTCTTTTGTTATAATACCTAGCTTAAAACACAAAGACATTTTATAGCCATACAAAAACATTTTATTTCCTGATATTCTTATTCTGTGAGTTTTTTCAATTTTATTTTTTACTTTTTAAATATTTTTGTTAGAAACTAGACACAAACACACACATTTGGCTAGGCCTCCCCAGGGACAGGATCATCAATATCACTGTCTCTCACCTCCACATTTTGTCCTACTAGAAAGTCCACAGGCTTAGTAACAGGCATAGAACACCCTGATGGAAATTGCCTTCTACTGGAATACCTCCTGAAGGGCCTGCCTGAAGCTGTTTTACAGTTTAGTTTCTTTTTTAATGAGTACACTGTAAAATGATGTTAAAAGGTGTAGTATAGTAAATACATAAACTAGTAATATAGCTATTTATTATCATTGTCAAATATTATGTACTGCCCATAAATGTGGTGCTACACTTTTATGTGAATGGAAGCACAGTAGGCTTGTTTACATCTGCATCACCACAAACACATGAGTAATACATTGTACTATGACCATACAATAGCTATGACATTACTAGGCAATAGGAATTTTTCATCTCCATTATAATGTTTATGGGACAACTGTGTATATGTGGTTCATCATTGACCTAAATATGGTACATGACTGCATACACACACACACACACACACACACACACACTCACATACATATACATGCTGAGAAGTATCAGGATCTGCTGTCTGCCAATGGGAGACCTGGGAAAGACAGGAAGAAATTTAGTCTGAGTCTCCAGCCTTGAGAACCAGGGAACCCTTGCTGTAAACTCAACCCAAGTTGAAGAAGATGAAATGTGATGTCCCCGTTCAAGTGTTGTGGCAAGAAAAGAAGGACAATTTCCTCCCTGCTTTTCCTTTTGTTCTTTTCAGGCCTTTAGTGAGTTGGATGATGTCCACTCACATTGAGGAAGGACACCTGCTTTACTGAGTTCATCAGTTCAAATGCTGTCTCATTTAAAAAGTCTCACAGACATACCCAGAAATAATGTTTAAACTGGAAACCCTGGGACTAGCCAAATTTATACATAAAATGAATGATGACAAGGACACAAACTGATTTTGTAAGAAGCTGTTTGCTTTTGTGGCAAGATGAATGAAAAATCAGAGTGAGTAATCACATATGAATCTATTGATATTGCCAGTTACTTAAACATAATAAACTCACAATAATAATTGTCATATGTGAGTTTTTGCTGTAGAATTAGCATACCTTCTATTGACATAGGATAGAAGCATGTTCCTGGGGTAGACTGTGTCAGCTGAATTAAATCCAACCTGCCTGCTGTTTAGCACCCTTCGCAATTCTTTCTCCACATACTACTACTCTTTAGCAAACTGCTGGCTCAGAATAAATGTCCCAGATTTAAAAAATAATATGAAAGTCTCCAACATTGTAATTAATCAAAGACATAGCCAGGAGATCAGAGAAATATCCAAGGAATGTAAATAATTTTAAGCATAAATATCAGTATAATTGTCACAAAAGATAAAAAATAAGGTACAAGCACTTTTTTAAAAAATGAAAATAATTAAAAATGTCATTCTGAAAGGAGACTTAAAGGTATAGAAGAAAGTGATGAAAAGGAGAAAAGTAAATAAATAATAAGATGAAAGTAAGACAGCAACATTTAGAATAAAATGGAAAATTTAGAAAGAGCTTCAGCTATTGAAAATATATTAAAAACAGTAAATACAAGAGTAGACACTGCTAAAAACGTTGTGAACAAAAATAGGCTTCAGAAAATTGAACAAAATAAAATAATAAAATATTTTATAAAGAATTACCAAGAAAATGACAGATCTGAAAGTCAGTCAAAAGATTTATAATGTGCACATACTTGCTGTTTCAGATAAAGTAAAAAGTAAAAATGAAACAGAAAAAATATTAAAAGATGTAGTAAAAGAATTTTCCAAAAGTTAAAAAAGACAGGAATCTAAAGAATAAATAGGGAAATGGTACCTTAGAAAAACTTTATACAGGATAAAATCAAAGAATAAATGACAAAGCATAAATGATGAAAGGGTTATCTAGGGAAAATGTTCAATTTATGCATAAAGGGGACAACTCAGACTCGCTTCAGGCACTTTTAAGTTTAAGATTGTGAAATGTGTGAAGAGCAATGTTACATAGCCCTCAGCATAAGAAAGTGTAACCCAAAGATTTTATGCAACTTTCAAGAACTCTTGGAATAGAGCACCCATGAGCAATTAAAAAAGAAGTTGATGTACATTCTTTCATAAATCAAATAGTGAAAGAAATAAGCCTGAAAATAGGAATGAGTAGTAGATACACAAAAACAGAAAATTTCAAATAAGGAGGTGTGGGAATTATGGAATACAATATAAATATTCTTTATATTGTAATGTAAAATTTTCATGTAACTATAATACAAATCTCAAGGTGAAAAAAGAAATTAAAGAAATTTTAAGTGTGCTGTTTTTCTTCTTTTTTAATAACTGGTGATTAATTCAATATATAAATCACTTAAGTTTTAGAAATTAAAAGTGTGAAGAATCCTATAGAAAAATCAAAAATAGAAATATAGCCAAACCAAATTTGAGGTTATTGTAGAGAAACAGATGTGGTAGACAGGACTGGAAATTTATGACATACCTCATCTTTGTTGATAGGTGATCAATTTATGGTATCTAAAATTGGCATGTATAGAAAAAAATATTTAAATATAATTAATATATAAAACTTTAAACAAAATGTTCCAAAATACTAAAAAGAGTCCATAAACTTGTTAAATGATGAGGAGGAAAATGCACAAACATAGGAAATTAGAGACATATTGGTTTTAGAAAGGAGAATGTTAAGTGAATAAATAAATTGGGATTAAACATTCTCATTTCTGCATGTATGCATTGATATCCATGTATATGCATTGAAAGTTTCCAGAAATATAATAATAATAATATAATAAGTAGTGTCTAATAGTAACTTCCTGGAAGGCTGAATTCATAGAAAACATATTATTTTATAAGCTTTTGATTTGTTTGTCCATCTTACTATGTCCATGTATTACTTTACAAAGATTAATATAAATATATATCTATTAATCCACATAGTATATAACAATATTTATTACGTCATGTGTTGTGCAATACATGTTACAGGACAACATATGTACATTGTACGATATATGCTACTTAAATGTATTCAACTTCTTATATTTAGATATAATCATTATATGCATGTAACAATATAAACCTTCGAAGAAGAAATATAGTCACATTTGCAATATGATTATACTGCCTCTATTTAAAGGGGAATAAAACACACATGAACATCAATCCAAGATTATTAACTTTGTGTATATTCTGAAGTATTTTCCAAACACATATTTTTCTAATATATTTTATGTTTCACATAGAATTTTGTATGCCACTTTTTCAGTTGACTAATATAACGCTTATTAAAATGATTCCATAATCTTCATAAGCATAATTATACTGCCTGTAAAATATTTTTTAAATAACCATACCATATTTATTTGAGCATATTATGAGCCAACATTTAGATGGATTTTATTTTTTCATCATTGTAAATAATATTACGAGAAACATTTGTTTTCCAAATGATTGTCCTTATTTTACTGATTCTCTGATGTGAAACTGTATCAAAGATATCAGTTATCATACTTGCAGACATTCTTTATTTCCCACTGGCTAATGTAATCTTTCTCTAAACTAAGACACCTTGGCACACTTCTTTACAATGTACTGTACAAATTTATATATCATAGGTGACTAATATCCAGCCAATATATGAATATATGAAGTGAATATTAATCAACAAGAGACACCCTAACCAGGCTGTAATAACATGAAGCTAATGTTAAGAGATCTACACTAGAGATGTCCAGTCTGTGATACCTCCGCTTCATGCACCACTACTGTTACATGAAGATTTTCCAAGAGCTTCTGAGTTCCCAACTTCCTTACATATTCTTTCTTAAAATTAGTCTCCTTGAGAACACAAAAAGCAGAAGGCATATTTGTTATTTCCACCTTTTCGACATTTTTTTTCTTAGATAGCTCTCACTAATCTAGATTCTGCCTCTGGTGAAGAGCCCTGGGCTGTATAAACCTCTATAACATCAAACAAAGGGGCAAAGTTTGGTGGAGATGCTGAAAAATTGAATGACTGTAATGATTACCTGTCAAATCTTTCTTGAAAGTCAAACAGTTTCCAAACCTTTGCTTTCAGCAAAATTGGGAGGACCTAATCAAGGTGTCAGCTAATGGAGTAAAAGTAATTTATTCTAGATGACTGTGAATTTGGACAAATATCTCCAAAGGAGATCAACGAATGGGGTGACATTTCTCTTTCCATTTATTCCCACTTATTTATGTGAATATGATTCATCAAGGCTTATATTTATAAAATCCCAAAATAGAAGCAGAACTCAGGCAGCAACTATGTCATTCTAGTAATGGTAATATTCCACCCATTGATATCAGTACCAATGAACAAATAAAAGACATCTACCTCATTACAAGATGAATATTCAATAAAATATTAAATTTATGCTTTATAACTGTTAATCAATTTGAAGTATAATATGTTGTTTTGATCAATGGTGTGCTTATGCCAATTTCAATAACTCAATGTGGAAAATATTTTTAACACTGAACAGTCTTATGGTTGCAGGAAACATTTAAAAATTAAATCTCCATTTATATACATAATATATTTTAGAAAAGTATGTTAAGGTAATCAATAAAATCCTTTCAAGCATAAAATACATGACATTAGGATTAAATATTTTCGAGAAAGTAGAATAAAAATGCTAGCTTGAAGAGCAAAATAAATGCTGTTATATTTAAAGTTGTTTATGTATTTTAAATGAATACTGGTGAGTGTTTAATAATATGGTATTTACATTGTATTGGAAAAATTTAAAGCATGATCTAACCATTTTATTTTTAAATGTCAATATTTGCACTCTGCATGAAATGGCATCTTTGAAAGTGTTGAAATATATGATGACAAATTTCAGCTGCTAACCAAAAAATGTAAAAATGTGTGTATAGTTTTATTAAATTATTTTAATGATACCCAAATAAAAACATTTCAAGGATACTCTATAAGCTAAACTTATTAATCCTGATACTTTATCATATTTATCATTCCAAGTGGTACACAACAGACAACCTCACCTCATCCCTGAGCCCCACTTTCTTTGAAACATCCAACGTGTTTGTTACAGGGTAAGACATTCCAGGTATGATTTAAAAAAAAAAATCTTTTCACTTAGAAATGTTCTTGAGAAGATTTCTGGTTTTCCATGTCTGTGGGTTATTTAGAGTTTTAACCTAGCAATTTTTATTTGTTCTAGAATTAAATAATGGAAAGGATAGGAATAATACTGATTTGAAAATATGCATTTAAAAGGTAATATGGAAGATTTATGTAAGCCTACACATAACGGGTTGTAGCACATGGTTGTTACTCAACATAAAGCTCTATTAAAATGCTCTTTCATAAATTGATCTATTGTGAATTTTTAAAGTTCTTATTCTTTCAATGAGGAGGAAGAAATAATATATTTTCTTTATGTAAATGGAGATATATCGAGGGTTTCCTCAAAATTAAATATAAGATTCAACTGGGGCATAACTCTCTGGCTCCAAAGATACCTTACAAACATGTCAAGTTGGAATAAATTTATCTGTAATACAACAAGCTAGATTTTGATTGCTCTGCTTCTTTTTTTACCTTTCCAAAATATAGTCATGAAAAACGTAAGTAAATCAGGTAATTCAGTTTGAAACTATGGTGATATTTAATGTTGAATCACAAAGCTACTAAAAGGAAAACAACATTACCCATTTCTACCAAACACACACATCTAGAATTTGAACTCTCTATCTTTGCAATATGAAAGAAATCGCTCAGACTTTCACAAAATTATTTGTGCACATAAAACATACACAGCAGCGTTCAAGGTATTGAAGATTCAAGATGAATAAAAAACAATCTCTCCCATCTAGAGCTCACAGTCTATAGGGAGGTAAAATTATAAATTGTAAATTTATAATTGTAAATTGTAAAAGGTAAATTTATAAATTATAGTGAACTATGTGTTTTAGTGAGAGAAATAATAATCATTTTCTATTACTGATTGAGTTTCTTCTACCCGATAGCTACATGCCAAGCACGTGACTTATATTTTTGGTCTCCTAATAGTGTCCTAAAGTAGATCTTATTATCTACCCAATCTGAAGTTGAGGAAGAAAATGTAGTCAATTTTACATAATAAGTATGTAATTACAGAGCGGATGTGGTGGTTCATGCTTGTAATTCCAGCACTTTGGGAGGCCTAGGTGGGCAGATTGCTTGAGGCCAGCAGTTCAAGACAAGCCTGGACAACATGGCAAAACCACGTCTCTACTAAAAATATCAAAATTAGCCAGATGTGGCAGCACACACCTGTAGTACCAGCTACTCAGGAGACTGAGGCATGAGAATCACTTGAACCTAGGAGGTGGAGGTTGTAGTAAGCTGATATTCCGCCACTGCACCCCTGCCTGGGCAACAGAGTGGGACTCTATCCAAAAAAATAAAAGTATGTGATTATGGCATAAGAGATAATAAATGTATGTTAAATGCATAGTGTAGCTGCTGATACATTTTTAATGTTTAAAAATGGCAGACGCTAATGGTTGGTTGGTCTTATAACACAATTGTAAATCAATCAAAAATGGAGCATGTCAGAAGTTCCTATGATTTTAGATGCTACCTTATGTAGAAAACATTCAAATGTATATTATCAACTGTAGCATCAACATGGAAACTGCATCTCTAAAAAAAAAAAAAAAATACAAAAATCAGCTGAAAATGGTCACCTGTGCCTGTAGCCCCAGCTACTCAGGAGGCCGAGGTGGGAGATTGAGGCTGCGGTGACCTGAGATTTCACTACTGCACTCCAGCCTGGGTAACAGAGTAAGACCTTATCTCAAAACAAACAAACAAAAAGGGTATGGGAGTTGGTGGAAAGGAGATTGTAAGGAAAGACATTCTAGAAAAAGGGACGCCCACAATAGGAGCTAAATTTTGAGTGGATGGCCATGCAGATGGTAAAGATTAGGGTATGAAATACTCTCTGCCTGACATTCATGAAAACACATGCTGCTGGTTATCCTTCTGCCACGTTTCTTGTAATTTTTCATAGTTGGATTTTCCTCTTCTATTCATGGACTAATTCTGAAATATTTTCAGGGCTTTGTCTTCAACCCTCTTTGTTGATTCTTATAATTCCTCAAAAGTAATATCCTTCATTCCTATGACTTTAAATGCTACCTTTATGTAGATAACTTCCAAATTTATATTATCGACAGTTGCCTACCCTCTAAGCTTCAGGCCTATATACCCAATTACATACTCCTTTTCTCCATCTGAATGTCTCATAGGTATTCCCAAACTTGTCTGCTCAAATCTGAAAATGGGTTTCCTCTTAAAACATGGATTTTCCCCACTCATTGCCATTAAAGTTTCTGCCACTAATCAGTTGCTGATGCCAGGACTCTGGGGTTTATCCATAATGACTTTTTCCCTGCTAACATCAAATCCATTAAAATCTCTTACTGGCTTCACCTCCAAAAGTATATTTTGAATCTATCTCACCTCTCCCATTAGTTCCATCATCACTGTTGACCTGGTCCACGGTGAAAACTTCCCTCGATACTTCTCTGTGGTATGGTTTAAATATGTTCCCCCAGAAAAGTATGTTATGGAGACTGAATCCCCAATGCAATGGTATTAAGAAGTGTGAACATTGATGGTATTAAGATTATGTCATGAGGCAGAGCCTCCCTCACTAATGGATTGTTGCCATTTTCAATCGAGTGGATTCCTAATGAAAGGACAAGTTTTATCTCCTTCTCTCTCACACAAACACTCTCTGTCTCTTTCTCTTGCCCTCCTCTCTCTCTCTCTCTCTCTCTCTCTCTCTCTCTCTCTCTCTCTCTCACTCTTTGCCATGATATGATGCATCAAGAAGGTGCCAGATTCTGGTCCCTCAGTCTTAGATGTTCTATCCTTCAGAACAATGAGCCAAATAAATCTCTGTTTATTATGAAATAGCCTGTGGCATTCTGGTATGGCACCACAAAATAAGACAGAAAATTGGTACAAGAGTAACTAGAGTATGGCTGTAACAAATACATAAAAATGTGAAAGCATCTTTTAAACTGGTTAATGGGCAGAAGCTGGAAGTCTGAAGGAGCAGGCTAGAAAACGCCAAAATTTCCCTGATCAGATTTTAAGCACAATTCTGGTGAGGTGTCAAAAGAATAGAATAACTGTAGGAAAACTACGGAACTTCTTAGAGATTACTTAAAGTGATCACGATCAGGTTGTTAGTAGAAATATGGATAGGAAATGCAGCTCTTATAAAGTCTTGGATGGAAATGAGCACTATCTTATTGGAAACTGGAGCAAATGCCATTTTTATGATAGAGTTGCAAAGAAACCAAAAACAAAAGCAAACAAAAAAAGAAAATCCTGGCAGAACTGTGTCCATGTCCTAGGGCTTTATGGAATGCAGAATTTAAGAGCAATAAACTAGGATATCTAGTAGAAAAAAATTCTAAGCAAAATATTAAAGGAGCTTCATGGCTTCCTTTAACTACATACAATAAAATGAGAGTGGATAGAAATGACTTAAAGACAGACTTTATAATGAAAAGGGAAGCAGAATACAAAGCTTTGGAAAATTTGCAGCCTGGTCATGTAACAACCAAACAAAACAAAACATATAAGGGTGTCACCAAGGGGCACATTGACAAAGAGATTTGTTAATGGAAAAAACTAACTCTGTACAATGTTTTAAAGAGGTTTATTCCGAGTCAATATTAGTGTCCATAGCCTGAGAAAATAGCCTCAGAAGGGCCTGCAGAAGTGCATCTGAGGCAGTTTGGATTACAGTTTGGTTTTATACATTTTAGAGAAGCAAGAGTTATAGGCAAAAACATAAATCAATACATGGAAGGTATACATTGGTTTGGCCCCAAAAGGCTGGACATCTTGAAGCAGGGGCTCGCAGGTTATAGGTGGATTCAGAGATTCTTTTCTTTACAATTGACTAAAGGAGTAAGGCTCTGTCTAATACTTAGAGTCAGCAGAAACATATGTTTTTAGTTAAGAATGCTGTGTAGCAAGATTGATGGCCTGCAGGTATGACTTAACCCTTGCCTTGCATGGCGTTAGGCTTTATTTTTAATTTGTTATCTTACTGCCACAAGAGTCTGTTTTGTCAGTCTTGTTTCTGTTTTAATATTAATGCTGGTTAGTTGTGCCTAAAGCTCAAAAGAGAGGACATATAATGAGGCATATCTAATCTTTCTTTCCATCATTGTCAAGAACTCAGTTTTTCAGGTTTCTCTGGAGTCCCCTTGTCCAAAAGGGGGTTTATTCAGTCAGTTGGGGATTTTACTTTTAGTTTACAGATTAATACAGATAAAAGGTCAGGTGCTATTCAAGACAATGACCCCAAAGGCATATAAGGGATCTTGGAGGGAAGACTGGATTTAGGGGGTGAGCCGCACACTCCACAGGCTTGCTGCCCAGGGCCATCGTGGGACTCTGCTCTCCACATTCTGGTACAGTGCTCCTTGGCCACCCCAGTTGTGGTTCAGGTTGTTCTGGGTGCAGCTCATGCTGCTGCCAGAGGATGCAAGTGATAAATCTTAGTTACGTCCATGTGGTGCTAATTCTGCAGGTTTTACAGAGTGTACAAGCTGTGGGGCTGTGACGTCTCCACTTGGATTTGGAAGGATGTAACAGACAGCCTGGGGACCCAGGAAGAGACTTGCCACAAAGATAGAGCCACCCCAGAGTCCCCACTGGGGCAGTACCTAGTGGAGCCGTGAGAGTGCAGCTTCGATTGAAACACCAGAACAGTAGAGCTATCAGCATGCAACTCCAGCCTGGGAGAGCTTCGGGCATGATGCTTGCTGTAACCTGTGAGCGCTGCTTCATGGGCTAGTCACAACAAAGCCATGAGGCCAAGAAGCATGAGGACTTGGTGGCACAACCTTTACTTACCCCAGTGTGCCCAAAAGGTGGGTCATAGAGTTAGGAAAAATTCTGGAGCCTTAGGTTTACTGTTGGGTTTTGGACTTCAGTAGGACCTGTTACGCCTTTCTTCTGATGTATTTCTCCCTTTTAAAATGAAAATGTCTACCTTATGCCTTTCCCAACATTATGTTTTCGAATTTGATAACTTGCTTAATTTCACGGGCTCACAGCTGGAGGGTAATTTGCCTCAGAATAAATCATGCCTTGAGTCTTATCCATATCTGATTGAGATGAGATTTTGGATTTTGGACCTTTTGAGTTGGTGCTGGAAGGATTTAGGATTTTAGAACTATTGGGATGGAATGAATATATTTTGTATGCAGAAAAGACAAAAATTTTGGAAGCCAGGGATGTAAGGTTATGGTTTGAATGTGTTTCTTAAAAAAAAAAAAAAAAAAAAAAAATTGTTAGAAACTTAATCCCAAATGGAACAGTATTTAAAAAGTGGGAAGTTTAAGAGGTGTTTAAGCTCCTTTCAATCTCATCCTCTCACCTTCTACCATGGGATGACTCAGGAAGTGGGCTCTCAATAGATGCTGACCCTTGATTTGGGGCTTCCCAACCTCCAGAACTGTTATGGTTTGGATGTTTGTTCTTTTCAAATCCCATGTTGAAATGTAACCCCCAATGTTAGAGGTGGGGCCTGGTGGGAAGTGTTGAGTCATGAGGGCAGATCCTTCATGGATGGCTCAATGCCATTTCTTTAGTGAAGAATGAGTTCCTCTTAGTTAATTCATGTGATATCTGGTTAAGAGTCTGGGACCTTGGGAGGCCGAGGCGGGTAGAACACGAGGTCAAGAGATGGAGACCATCTTGGCAAACATGGTGAAACCCTGTCTCTACTAAAAATACAAAAATTAGCTAGGCATGGTGGCATGTGCCTGTAGTCCCAGCTACTCGGGAGGCTGAGGCAGGAGAATTGCTTGAATCTGGAAGGTGGAGGTTGCAGTGAGCCGAGATCATACCACTGCACTCCAGCCTGGCGCCTGGTAACGGAGTTAGACTCTGTCTCAAAAAAAAAAAAAAAAAAAAAAAAAAGAGAGAGTCTGGAACCTCTCCCTTTTCACTCTTGCTCTGTCTCCTGCCATATGATACACTGACTCACTCTTCACCTTACACCATGACTGGAAGCTTCCTGAGGCCTTATCAGGAGCCGATGCCAGTGCCATGTTTCTTGCACAGCCTGTGGAACCATGAACTAAAATAAACCTCTTTTCCTTAGAATGACCCAGCCTCAGATATTTTTTCTCAGCAGCACAAGAATGCACTAATATTGGCCGGGCACGGTGGCTCAAGCCTGTAATCCCAGCACTTTGGGAGGCCGAGGCGGGTCGATCACGAGGTCAAGAGATCGAGACCAGCCTGGTCAACATGGTGAAACCCCGTCTCTACTAAAAATACAAAACATTAGCTGGGCATGGTGGCGCATGCCTGTAATCCCAGCTACTCAGGAGGCTGAGGCAGGAGAATTGCCTGAACCCAGGAGGCGGAGGTTGCGGTGAGCCGAGATTATACCATTGCACTCCAGCGTGGGTAACAAGAATGAAACTCCGTCTCGGGGAAAAAAAAAAAAAAAAAGAATGCACTAATACCAGAACGGTGAGCCAATAGTCTTCTATTTCTCACAAATCACCCAGTTTGTGGCATTCAGTTACAGCAGCAGAAAGTAACTAACACTGTGCTTTCACTCCTCCTCTCCTCCCCAAGCCACCCTCAATCCCCAGCTGGAACTACAGTCAACATGCTGCTTATTTTTAAGCCACACTTCTGATCTTCTCACTCTTCTGCTTAAAACCTCCAATGACTTCCTATGCCATATGAAATAAAGCCAAACTTCTTATTATGACCTGAATCATTATGGCCTATCATTCACAAGATGACTACTGCCTATTTCTTTAACCTTATCTTGCGGTATCATTTGTATGCTCCAGAGACATTAGCCTTCTTTCAGCTATTCCCAGAAGTTGAAAGCTTTTTCTCCGGATATTTACATATATTTACTACCTGAAAATATCTTCACCCATAGCTTACCTAGCTATTCTCTATGTTGATCAAGAGTCTTCACGACATATCCTCAGAGAGGGCTTCTCTAATTATGATAACTAAGAAGAATCCTTGATGACAATTTTTTATTGCATCCGATCCCTTTCTCTCTCTTCACTCACTTTACAAATACCCATGTGTTTACTTATTTCCTAACTTCCCAATTGAAATGTAAGATTCACAAGGCCTGGGATTATCTATTTGATTTACTAAAGTATTAATATATCTAGAGCTTATCAGGATGTTTGACAGTTGATACTCACAAATATTTGCGAAGAAACTAAATAAAAAATTAATGTTTTCTTGAATGAAGGAGTAACCATATATGGACTTCTAAACATTCGGGAAGCAGTCAAACAAAACTATGTCTTGTTTAACCCACCTGTAAAACAGGTGAAAAAAATGACTATCTGTACTAAACAGTTAGGGATAGAGTAAATATCATAAGAAAGAAATTGATATGGAAGTCTGGGAAATTGAAGACTTCAAATAATTGGCTTTTTTTTGTATTTAATTGTGATTGCTTTTAATATATTATTATTATTCTAGGTAATATAAATTCTGACTATTGATAACTAGACGCTAAAAAAAGTTAGCCTCTTCTTGACAATTTGTACAATGTCCTAGTACAAGGGCATATACAGGAGTTTCTATGTTAATAAGAAAACTGAGTCAACATGACTTCATGGACTAAAAACATTTTAGAAAAACAAAAAACATCCATGTTCCACTTCCCGCCTAAGGCAAACTTAACGTGGAACTTCAGAAAAATTGTTTGACATCTGTGAGACTCAGTTTCCCCATCTGTAAAATGGAAACTTTTTCTTAGACAGGGCTCTGAAAAATAACTTAATAAGACCAATCACTAATTGTTGAGAGTGAGGCTGGAAATGAGGTGCCATCTACATGTTAGGGACTATCCATTCTAATAGAGCACAAAGGTCACTAATTTACATCTTTTTCCTTTGAGAGGCTCAGCCAAATGGTTTTGGAGCACTTTTGCAGAAGTCTCCATTCGGCCCTTGCATTTAGCTCACAATGTCCCTGGGAGTCAGGGCGAAAAGATAAATCTTTCACAATAGGAGGTGTCCTTCAAGGGTAATAATATATTTCCGATTTCTTTGCATGCAGCTCTTTGGTAATCCATTGACAATGCTTGGCAAACAACAGTTGAGATAAAAAAGTTTCCTTTTTTAGTGATTTTCCTTTTGATCACTAAAGCCAATATTATTGGGACAGTGAGCCAGGGCTCATCATGCCCTGCTAATGGATTCAACCCAGACAACCCCCAGAGTCTTACACTTAGGAAGCTTCCTGCTTTCTGAATCCCAGTTCATCCTCTAGAAATATTACTTTAAACAAGTTACTTTTCTGCTTAAAGACCCTCAGGGCCAGTTACCCCTATGGTCTTCCAGAGACATTAAAAAGTCAAGCCCACAAACAGAAGGCCCCAGCTGGCATTCCAGACTCTTCTCCATGTCATCACTGGCTTCTGGTGCTCTCCTTCAGGTCTCCCACACTACAGCCAAACTGACCTGAAAATTGGTTCCTGGGGCTTCACGTGGTTATGCATACTGATACTTCTGAGTATTATATTTAAGCTAACAGAGTTCTTCATTTTAAGCTCTCCTTAAACCCTTCACTAACTGATCCTCTTCGTGGAAATCTCTTCAATCATTTCTTCATTAAATACTTGCTTATTGAACACCCACTATGTACAAGCCTTGGGCACAGAGCTTCAGAGAAAATGGACAAATTTCTGACTCGTGAAGCTTAAATATTGCTGAAGAGAGGTACCTCATAAACAAACAAAGCAGTAGTATGATAAATATGATGAAGAAAATGAACAGAAGCTAAGGCATGGCAGATAGTAAGGAGTTGGGGGGGAAAGAATGTCATGTAGGACCATGCAGGGCCTCTCTGGATGGGTAAGAATTAAGTGGAAAGCTGAATGAAAGAAGGAAAACGTGCGTGTATATGGTGGTGGCGGTAGGTTGGGGAAGGAGTTCCAGGAAAATGAAATGGTTAGAAAAAGAGCTTGTCTTGTTTGAGGAAAAGCTTGGCATTACAGAGGCTTGAAGTAACTCAAAATGAGTGAAAAGGGGGCAAGCAAGTAGGGACAGAGGGACTGATGGGGGAAGTGGAATACTTCATGCCTAGTAGATATTTTATTTCCTGGAGATGAGACATCATGGGTGGGTTTTAGGAAAGAAGGAGTGTGTTAGTCAGGGTTCTCTAGAGGGACAGAACTAATAGGAGGTATATATATGTATATATATATGTATCTCCATATCATATATATGTCTCTATATCTTTTATTATATATCTATTATATATATATCTTCATATCATATATATATGGAGGTTTATTGACTCACATGATCACAAGGTGAGGTCTCACAACAGGCCATCTGCCAGCTGAGGAAGAAGGAAGCCAGTCTGAGTCCCAAATCTGAAAACCTTGGAGTCCGACATTCCAAAGCAGGAAGCATCCAGCATGGGAGAAAGATGTAGGCCAGAAGATGAAACCAATCCAGTCTTTCCAAGTGTTTCTTCTTGCTTTTATTCTGGCCACACTGGCAGCTGATTAGATTGTGCCTACCTGGACTGAGGATGGATCTGCCTCTGCCAGTCCACTGACTCAAATGTTAATCTCTTTTGGCAACGCCCTCACAGACACACCCAGGGTCAATACTTTGTATCCTTCAATCCAATCAAGTTGACACTAAGTATTAACCATCAGGAGAAGTGGCATTTTTTGAATTAGTACTTTAATAGTTCCACCAATTTTTTTTCCTCCACTCAGTGAGGCTGCAGTGCTGAGTTAGGAGCTCCTCCTTGCACTGCAGTCCAAAAAGCGCTTCCCCATAGAAAGTGGGGGCAATTGTAGAGCTCTTACCAATTGCTTCTCTCCTCTGTCCTATACCTCCTGTTTTCCAATGCTTCACGACAATCATTTTGTACATTTTGACCTGTTTTCTTGTTATTTACAGCAGGAGGGCAAGTCCAGTACCAATTAAGAGGAAGCTTTAAATGATTTGCTTTTGAAATTATTCTCTTTATAGTTGGAATATTTATAAATGTTGTGTTGTCTGTTTTAAAAGGACCATGGAGAGTTGGAAAGAAAATATTTAGGTTTCTCAGACAACCTAGAAAAGCCACAATCCCAAGAGAAGTTTATGAAAATCCCAAATTCAAAACACATTTGTCCTTCCTATCTATGAAGGGAGAGATACATTGGATCACTTATTTAATTTATATATGTTTAGGCCATCATATTGTGGGCAACGTCGGCTCCAGAAAGTCTCCTTCAGCTTTATTTAGTGCTGTTAGTAAAAGGACCTAAAGATCGTATCCCACCTGGTGGGCACATTGCTCTCTTGTGATGTCAACACAGTCTTCATTATTATTTTTTCACCTCCATAGTAGGTCTTGAAATAAGTTTTGATTGCAAAGGGAGAATTAGTTGTTAGAGGATGGAAAAACAGGAAGCCACATGTCTCACACCACCAACTATTTCAAATAATGTTGGCTTCAACTCGTCTGCTAAAGCAATAGACCATAGGTCTCACTCTTTTTACTCATCTGCACATTTATATATTGTCTTTCTACCACTTGTTTCTGGTTTGCTTCCCTCAATCCACACGCTGTTTTTCCTTCAAGACCCAATACATACTCAACTCCATTAGAAAGACTTCTTAATTCTGATTATTTCCTGTTGTGTATATTTATGTTCATGATGTGTTTGGGCCTTTAGTCATAAACTCTATTCTGAATTGGGTTAGGTTATCAGAAGAATCGTTATCCTTCCTCCAAACCTATGGGCTCTTTGAAGTATTAGACGTTTTTGTATCTTACAGATCTAGAAGCTGGTAACTGTCAGTAAATATTTAATGAATTGCTTAACATTGTTACATGTAATTATGTGGATCAATTGCTCATCATGAATGTCTCAGTTCATTTGAGCTGCTATAACAAAATATCATAAACTAGGTGGCTTAAAAACAAAAGAAATTTTATTCTGGAGGCTAAAAAGTCCAAGATCAAGGCACTGGCAGATTTGGTGTCTCATGAGAGCCTGCTTCCTGGTTCACAGGTGGCTGTCTTTTCATTATGCCTTCACGTGGCAGAATGTATGAGAGAGCTCTCTGGGGTGTCTTTCATAAGGGTACCAATTGTACTCATGATCACCTCCCAAAGGACCCACCTCCAAATATGTGTGCATGAGGGATTAGGTTTCAAACTATGAATTTGGAGGGGACATAAGCATTTAATCTATAGCACTAAAACTACAGAAAAATATTTTATAAGAATAAAGTCATTTGACAAAGTAAATTAAAATAGAGAAAATGAAAGTAAAAGATATGAGCCAAAAATCCACAGAAAATATGTGTATGGCCAATAAGCCTACAAAAGTATTTAGCTTCAATAGTTACCAAAGAAATGCAAATGAAAACGGCAATGAGATATGTATTTTCAATTTTAAAAACAGTCAAACCTGTTTTTAAGTAATAATATTCAATCTTAAAAAATTGTAGTGAGAGTGGAACATCTTTTTACTAGAGGATGTGTAAATTAGGACAACCTTTCTGAAAGTCAATTAGCAATATATATGAAGAGCTTAAAACAATTCATATCTTTTTATTCTATTTCCAAAAATCTACCCTATGGGAATTATCAGAAATTTGCCAAAGAAATGTGCAGGAAAGGATGTTCCTCAGCATTATTCATAACAGTGCATAAAAAAGCAAATATCAACCAATAAGGGAGAGGATAAATAATAGTACATATAATGAGATTTTTATGTAGCCATTAAAAATAATCTTTCAAAGAATATTTAATGGCATACAGTATGACATGAAGTAAAAAGTCAGGCGACAAATCCATATGTAAAAATGCTAACAATTTTGTTAAAGTCTTACTCCACAGACAGAAAGTAAAATGCAAAAAGAAAAGATAGAACAAATTTTTTTAAAAAAACAACAAATAATTATATTATCTTTTTATTTCCAAATATATTAGTAATTACATCAAAAGGAAATGAATGACATACCCTTCTGGCTCTTATTCTTTCCAAATGGAAGTACCTATCTGGTTATATGCTCTCTGTTATTTACTATTAATTTAGTGGTCACAATAGAAATCACAATTTGCATTCTTGATCTTAAATTGAAAATTTTTACTGCCTCACAGACAATGCAAGTCATAAGACTTTTAACTTCACCTTTTGTGTGAGTACTATCTTTTTGGCTACAATGTTTCAGTAGGCACTAGTAAATGTTTGACAACCAGTTATCTGGGGAACAGATACGCATGTATATGTGGATGAATTTATTTTACTTTGTCCTAATATAAGGAGGCATATTTGTTCTAAGTGTACAAATAATGAAATATACAGTACTCTGCATTGTAATTTTCATATAGCCAATTGATTCTTACAGAACACCTATGTTTAATTTTTCTACTTCTTGCATCCTTAGTCAAACTATGGTTGAAACTGATTAATATAGTATAGTTATAAATGAACAAAGTATAGTTATGATATGAATGGGTTCATAACTTAGTAATATTAATAAGCACTATGAAAATGAAACAGTGAAGATCTGCTTCAATCAAATTCTGAACAATGTCAGAGTTTGACATACTGACGAGCAATTTCTTTGCAAAATTGAATAATTATCTGCATAACTAACTTTTTTGCATTACTTTCTGGACAATCAATAAAGACAATAAATCAAATTTTGAGTTGTACAGTTTACCAATTTCCATAATATAAATACTCCCATGATGTCCAACTCTAAATCACAATGCAACATTACTGAATGCATGTTGGGAAGAGATGTGCCATAGTAGAAAACTACTATGTAGTATTTTCATCACAAAGTTTTTTTTTTTTTTTAAGGGACAAGGTCTCACTATGTTGACTAGGCTGGTCTTGAACTCCTGGCCTCCAGCAATCCTCCCATCTCGGCCTCCCAAAATGGGGGCATGACGTGTGTGAGCAACCATGCCCAGCCCATCACCATAAAGATTTAATAGAAGCAAATAACCTCAGGAGCACAGATAAAATAAAATGTAGTAATTAGAAAATATTGACTTTTGAGTATTTATTACATTTGTTTTTCACATAATGCATTTAATTAAAGTTGTATACAATTTAATTTTTAATAATGGTTAAAAAAATAAGACATTTAACAATCAGCTTTCAGAATTACTGAACATTTAGCAGTAAGTTTCTACAAACTGGTGCTAGCTGGCTCCAGTACATCATTGGAACTTATATATCCTTCAATTCCTCAAAATATTATCATCTTAAATGTTTATGCTTATTCATTATTCATGTATTTACTTTTTTTGATGACTTTTGTTTATTACTGTATTATGCTTATTTTAAAGAATAATTTCTCTTCTTCCTAAATATCTCCTTTTAGTATTTACTTTAGTGACAGACTGTCTCTTGGTAACAAATTTTCACAATCTTGTTTGTCTATGTGATAGGCAGAATAATGGTCCCAGAAGATGATCACACCGTAATCATCAGAATCTGTGAATGTGTTACCTTTCCTGACAAAAGGGACTTTGCAAATATGATTAAGAACATGTACCTTGAGATGAGGAGATCATCTTAGATTATCCAGAAGATCCAGTCTAATCACATGAGTCTTTAGAAGTGGAACACCCTTGACAGTTTCAGGAAACCAGAGGGATGGCAGTGTGGGAAAGATTTGGCCAGCTGTTGCTGATGCTGAAGATGGAGGAAAAAATACAGATGACTTATGGAAAATTGATAAGACAAGAACATGTATTCTCTCCTAGAGTCTCCAAAATTTAATGCATCCCTGCCAACATCAAGATTGTAGTGCAGTAGGTCTAACGTTGGGCTTCTGATCTATAAAATTATAAGATCATAAATTTGGATTGTTTATGCCTCCAAATTTGTGGTAATGTGTTATGGCAACAATAAAATACTAATGCAGTTTGCAATACCTTTACCTTCATTTTTGAGGCACGTTTTTAGTAACATTTAAATTCTAGGTTGGCATACATTTTTCTCCACAATTTAGAAGTCATTCCATTATCTTCTGTCTTCTATTGTTTCTGATTAAAAATCAACTATTTTTTTAAGCACTATAGATTCTCCTTTAAAAATAAACTGCCTTTTGTTGTCTGGCTTATTCTTGTTTTGTTTTGTTTTGTTAAGTTTTACTTACAATTTAAAATATTGTTAGATATTGTTTATTTTTTTAAAATTACTATAATGTGCCTAAGGCTTTCTTCTTTTTTTTTTTTTCTTTTTTTTTAAGAGGAAGAAAGAGAGAAAGAAAGAGAAAGAATAAAAAACAAAAAAGAAAAAGAAAAAAAAGTATGAAGGCAAGAAAAAAGAGGAAGAGGGAGAGAGAACAGGGGTGTTGCTTTATTGCCCAGGCTAGAATGCAGTCTAAAAATGGGTATGCCTATAATTGTGTTTAATAATAGAAACATAAAAAAAATGAGGGAAGAAAATAATTAACAAGCAGCCAACCAATATTTCATTTAAACCTAGAAATAGGTGTGATGTAGTACTGATAAGAGTGTATATTTTGTGTATTTAAAGTGTAGAGTTCTATAAATGTTAATTAAGTCTACTTGTTCTGGATCTGAGTTCAAGTCCTGAATATCGATGTTAACTTTCTGTCTCATTGATCTGTCAAATATTAATGTTGAAGTCTCCCACTATTATTGTGTGGGAGTCCAAGTCTCTTTATAAGTCTTGTATACCTCGGTATTCCTGTATTGGGTGCGTATATATTTAGGATCTTTGGCTCTTCTTGTTATATTGATCCTTTTATCATTATGTAATATCCTTCTTTGCTTCTTTTGATCTTTGTTGCTTTGAGGTCTATTTTATCAGCAAAAATTGGAACTCCTACTTTCTGTTTATTTATTTTTGCTCTCCATTTGGTTGGTAAATTTTTCTCCATCCCTTTGTTTTGAGTCTTTGTGTATCCTTGCATGTGAGATGGATCTGGATGTAGCATACCAATGGGTCTTGGCTTTTTTTGCCTGTCTGTGTCTTTGGATTGGGGGATTTAGTCGATTTAAATTTAGAATTAATAACAATATATGTGAGTTTGATACTGTCATTTAATGTTAGCTGGCTGTTTTGCCCATTAGTTGATGCAATTTCTTTATTATGTTGATGTTCTTTATTTTTTGGTATTTTTTAGAAAGGCTGACACTGGTTGTTCCTTTCTATTTGTAGTGGTTCTTTCAGAAGCTCTTGTAAAGCAGGCCTGGTGGTGATGAAATCTCTGAGTGCTTGCTTGTTCACAAAAGATTTTATTTTTCCTTCTCTTATGAAGCTTAGTTTGGCTGGATGTAAAATTCTGGGTTGAAAGTTCTTTTCTTTAAGGATGTTGAATATTGGCCCCCACTCTCTTCTGTCTTGTAGGGTTTCTGCTGAGAGATCTGCTGTGAGTCTGATAGGCTTCCCTTTATGGGTAAACTGACCTTTCTCTCTGGCTGCCCTCAGTATTTTCTCTTTCATTTCAACCCTGGTGAATCTGGGGATTATGTGCCTTGAGGTTGGTCTTCTTGAGAAATATCTTTGTGTTGTTCTCTGTATTGCCTGGAGTTGAATATTGTCCTGCCTTGCAAGGTTGGGAAAGTTTCCTGAATAATATCCTGAAGTGTATTTTCCAGCTTGGATTGATTCTCTGCGTCACATTCAGGTATACCTATCAAACGTAGATTAGGTCTTTTCACATAGTCCCATATTTCTTGGAGACTTTGCTCATTCTTGTTTATCCTTTTTTCTCTAATCTTGTCTTTTTGTTTCATTTCATTAAGTTGGTCTTCGACCTCTGATATCTTTTCTTCTGCTTGATCAATTCGGCTGTTAAAACTTGTGCATAGTTCGTGAAGTTCTCGTGCTGTGTTTTTCAGCTCCATTAATTCACTTATATTCCTCTCTAAATTGTGTGTTATTGTTAACATTTCGTCAAACCTTTTTTAGAAGTTCTTAGTTTCTTTGCGTTGGGTTAGAACAAGCTCTTTTAATTCCCAGAAGTTTCTTACCATCCATTTTTTAAAGCCTGCTTCTGCTAATGGAACACAGTCTTTCTCCATCAGGCCTTGTTCTGTTGCTGATGAGGAACTGTGATCCCCTGTAGAGGGAGAAGCGTTCTGATTTGGGGTATTCTCAGCCTTTTTAGGCTGGTTTCTTCCCTTCATTATAAATGTATCCATCTGTGGTCTTTATAATTACCGTCTTTATAGTTGGGTTTCTAAATGGACATCCAATTTGTTGATTCCCGGCGCTAAAATCTGAGCAACCCACTGCGCCGGCCAAAACAGTGGCTTTAAGATTGATGGTGCTTTTCTGACTCTGCACCGAGAACTGCCGCACCAAGGCAGCGGCAAAATTGCCTCGCCGGCCACAAGAGTCGCGCTGCTGACATGTGGGGCTCCTCCGCTGGAGATCTTCTGGTGCGTGAGCAACAAAAATTGATCTGAAAGTGTGGCGACCTCTCGTTCTCCGCGCTTTCAGCGGGAGCTGCAATCCCCAGCTGCTAGTGATCAGCCATCTTGGATTTCTCTCGTAGTTTTTTTCTATTTCCTGTTATCGTTTTCCTACACTATAAATCTGCAGTACAATATCTCATTGGTTTTTAAAAATAAGTTCTCAGGATCTGTTCAAATATATTTTGTTTCATCCTCACTTTTTCTCTCACCCACTCTGGAACTCAAGTTTCAAGGATGTTACACATCTGTATTGGTCTCTAGATGTCTTTTATGCTTGCTTTTTGTATTTTGCATCCTTTTCTTCTCTCTATGTCTCATACTAAATATTTTCTACTGCTCTACCTTCTCATTCAAGAATTCTATCTTCTATTTTGTTTAATCTTCTGTTAATAATATCTATTCAACTCTTAATATCTGCTACTTTCTTTTTCAGTATTAAGACTTCCATCGATTTCTTCTCACAAAGTTCTGTGTCAATATTATCATTATTTTCACCTACTTTTGACACATTAATCTTAGTTATCTTAAGGCCTCTGTTGGGTAATTATAATAACTGTTTTATCCAAGGTTCCGTATTATAGTAGTTACTTAACCAAATGCTAGATATTGCATAGGAAGAATTCTAAAGATTCTGAAGATGTCTTTCAGAGATTTACTTTTCTTCTAGCCAGTAGCTAGAACATAATCCTATCATCTTAATCAATCAAGGCCATTGTTTTGTCATTGGCCCTTACTCCTAGAGCATTGCCCTTTCAGGCTCTCAAGAAAGCCTGGACTGTACTTAGACTTCTCTTTTTTCATTGCTCAGATTTCATTTTTATTCCCCGAGCTACATAAAACTGATTCTTTAAATTTAGTTTATCAGCCTCTTAAATGTCTCTCTGAAACCTCGTCTTTCAAATGCTGATTACCTAAGTTGTTCTCTGTATCTTTAAATAACTGTTTTATTTTTCTTTGTATGCTATCGAGATTTTATAGTTGATTCTAGTGAGAGCTTTAGCCTGATACAAGCTATTCTATTAAAGCCAGAAGCAGAAGTGATTAAGGGACTATGTTTTATTCCTGTATGTACTTAAAGTTTAAGGAAATGTTGTCAAATAGTAGGTGACTGGATATTTGGACCAATTTATATAACGCTCATTAGAACTGTGCTTACTGAATTATCCTTGATATTATGTCATCTCCTACACTATTGGCTACTAAAAATTAATAGTCTTACGAAAAGTAATTGGCATTATTGTTAGATATTTTGTTGAGAAACTTGTGTATTATGAGAGCAGTCCTCTCTCTAGGAGTGCACTAAGGAAACAACTCATTTTGCTGTACTACCAAGAATAGTTGTCCTTTGTCCTACCAATTGATCTGGTTTTATTCTGAACTGACTATGTTGTGTAACTGCTCAGGGTTTGGTTTCATTTTCACATTTGGTTGATAGAAAGATTAGAAGAGATTTTGATTCATATATCTATATGATACATAATTTAACTTTATTCCACAGTACTTTGTATGGTCCTTTTTTTTTTTTTTTTTTTTTGCTCCTACATACCTGCTTAAAATATTTGACTTGATTTTATGTTTTTTTGGTTGTTACCTCAAGTTTTTAATGAAACAAGATAGAATACAAGTAAATTATTTCAATTTTTTACAAAGTGTTTTCTGTGACATATGTTCTTTCTCAAAACTGCTCTTGACCACATTTACATTGGTGAGAGTGCTTTGGTAAATATAACATATACATACATAATAAATATTTTATGCTTTAAATAATACATTTGCATTTTATTTAGTTGTTTAATATCTAATAAAATAGTACAAGTATTAATTAACTTTGCAGTGACTACAATAGATAAGGAAACCAAGACACAGAATGAGACTGCATGTCAAAAGTTACAACCTGAGCCAAGTATCTTTATCCCACATAATGTGAGTAGAAAATAATACATATAAGTGGCTTTGCCTATTAAACAAAAAGCCAAGACCTTCGATGCTTATTCCTGCTGTCTTTCTCCCTTGCTTATGAGAGTCTTCAATTAAACAGTAAAAATATTTTCTTAAATATGATAATACCATTTTATTTTAGCTTAGTACTTACATATCCATTCTTTGCTTATCACCACGCTTTTTGTAAAATAAGAACCCTTTATTCGCCTTTCACACATTTCTGCTTAAGGTACACCTTCAAATAGATCAAACTTAATTGCATTGTGGCCCTTAGCTAGTTCAAATTCCTCAATCAATTCACCTCAGACTCATCTTCTTTCAAGACTAAACAACCCCATTTTTCTTAATCTCTTCTCATATGTTCAGTAATCCCCTCCATTCCATTTATCATTTCTGTTGCCCTATGCTCTCTCCAATTTAGCTATAATGTTCTTCAAATAAGGTCCTCTATCAGATGGGCGCATGCTTAAAACTTCCCCTTCTACGCTCATATTAGGCCAACTAAGAAGCTGCTCTGGTAATTTCAGCTTGCATGGTTATTATAAGTCCCAAATCAATGAAATGTTAAAGGCAGTATTCTAAAGACCTGGGAACAAATGACATTTCCTGTGTTAGTATTTTAAGATGATACGATGTTTTGCCTAAAAAAAAGAAATGGTGTGTCTTCAAAGCCCCCAAAATGAAGTGCTTTGTCTGCAGTGTGGACTTTGTGATATCCATATTGAAGAGCTAATTTGCAATTTCAGGAGGTAATGTCATAATTGTAAATGATTAAATATAGTTCCTTTTTCCAAAATGCCCAATTACTCTTTTCAAGAGGTTATCTATCATTATCAAGGAGATGGGTTTGACATATTCAGGGTCTTTGTATTAGTGGATCAAATTCATCACAAGATGTTATCTGCTTGAAAAATAAATAAATAAATAAAAACTTAAATGTTACCTAAGTGTATTAGTCTGAAGCTCTCTAAGGCATCTCTATAAAGAAAGAAACATTGGTATGAGAAACATCAATTACAAAAACCCCTGAGTGATAAACAGCTACTTCCATGTAAAGAGTAATTGCTGTCTCCAGAGTCGACCCAGAGAATCTCTGTAGGGAGTGAATGTAATAGTGTAGTTGGAGCCATATGCCACGGGCATCTCTATGCACTGATGGAGAAGACTCATTTGGGAATGAGTTGGAGGAAGTCATGTGTGTTCATACAAAACAATCTTGTCATTCTTTGATAAAGAACACAAATGCTATAATCAGATTCTTAAGGGAATGACATAGTGGTAAGAACAGAAGTTGGGCAAAGCAGATCACTGGTTAGACCTCGAGAGCAAGTGCTCAGTTGAGGCAGGCAGGAAGAGCATGGCTGAGCAGTCAGTCTAAATGGCTTGGCTTATAGACGCTGCCAGTGGTGCTGAGCGTTTCAAATGCATTTGGCTGCTCTGACACTTTGAAGTCAAGAGAATGACTAGCTTTGTATTGTTTAGTGGCAATGGACAGAGTACCAATTTTACTAGTTTAAAGGGAAAAAATCATAATTTGTTGGCTCTGGTAACTGAAAAATTTGATTATGTTCTGGTTTCAGACACAGATGGATCCACAGGAGATCAAATGGTATCCTCAGTACTCAATCTCCATCTATCTCTTTACTACGCTTTCCTCTGTTGTTCCTACTGTCAGGCAGGGTCTCCACTCATGTTGGCAAGATAGCTGCCAGCAGCTCCAAGGTTATATCTACATCCTAGCTTCTCAGCAGCTCAGTAGAAAGAGCGCAGTTGTTTTTTTTTTTTTTTTTTTTTTTTTTTTTTTTTTTCCTCATCATTTTAAAAGAATTCCAGGGTGAGTCTCACTGACTCTGAGTGGTCTGGCTTGGTTCGTATGTCCACCCCTGGGTTACCCCTAAGCCCTACTCAAGTCACCTTCTTGAGGCCAAAAGATGACCTCCCCCAAGTTGCCCCATAGAATCATATTAATATTTCTCAATGGGAGAATCATGGAGCTGATATCAGAAAAAGAAGTGAATGAAAACAAAGAGCAAAAATAAAATTAAAAAGAGCCCTGTTTAATTCACTATAGAATTAAAAGGAAAAGAACTACTCTGGGAAATCCCATAGGACTATAAAAAGTAGAGAATGCAATCCGTCTCCACATCTTATGCATATTTTTGACTGCCATACTACCCCAGAAATGTTTAAAATATTATTGAGAACAAAAATCCCAATGGATGTCTTTGGTCATTTCTTAAATTTAAGATTGGCAGCAGACACAAGGTCAGTTACATCAACAACTCTAGAAATCACTCATGTTTTCTCCTTTGCTTATTTGTTTGTTTGTGGTAAAGGATAGGAGCACCCTGCTAAATGATTTATAAATTATATCCCATTTAATCATTGAAACAGTCCTGGAAGGCAGTAATACTGACGATGTTTTACATGTGAGGAAACTTGGTCACATAAGGTTAAATGGCTTCTTTCACAACCATTGATGGCAAAACTGGAATTAAGATACCAATTTCTTTGACCTCTTTTCTACATAATGCTGACCTTAATGCTCTAAATTAGCAACACCATTTGAAAAGTATGGAAAGTAAACTCTAGTTTTATTGTTAAAAGTAAAGTTCTTTTTATAATCACCATATGCAATACTCTAAATCCTTCTTTTACAATAGTTGTTAACCTTTACATAACCATTCAAAGAGAACTAAGAGTTTATTCAGAGCTTTGCATTTCTGACTTCTGTCCACTGATGGAATAAGGCATGTGGTTATGCGTGTGGTCTAAAAGATTGGACAGTATTAGTTCGAAGCCCATTTCTACCACTTTCTGGACATATAAATTCAAAGCCTTTTTTAACCTCTGTTTTCAATTTTTCCAAACATTAAATTGGTCTCATATTTGTACCTATTCTTGATAGCAATTTTGAAGATGAATTATGGGTTAAAATGATTTAAAACAGTCCTTTGTACACAAAATTCACTTACTAAATGTAATTTTATTTATTTATTTATTTATTTATTTATTTATTTATTTAGAGACAGGGCCTAGCTCTGTTGCCCAGGCTGGATCACAATGGTATAATCATGGCTCACTGCAAGTTCAAATTCTTGAGCTCAAGCAATTCTCCTACCTCAGTCTCCCAATTAGCTGAGACTGCAGGCGCATGCCACCACACCTCTGATTTTTTAATATTTTTTTGTAAATATGGCGGTCTCATTGTGTTGGCCAGGCTGGTCTTGAAATCTTGGCCTTTTCCCACCTCAGCTTCCTAAAGTGCTGGGATTACAGGCATGAGCCACTGCACACAGCCTAGGCTTATTATTCTTGTTACTTACTGTTTTTATTGTTGTTGCTGCTGTTATTATTATTAAAAGCAACATGCTATGACATAGTTATCAGAACCCAACAAATCTGGAAGCAGGTTAATGAAAATCTGATCTAAAGCAATTTTTTGTTGTTATTGGAGCTTGAAATATACAAATCCAAATATACACATGGGGGATTGATGACTAATGTATATTCTTTAGTCATGGAGAATGGGTTCTCAGCAGGGAAAGAAGTTGAACACTACAAGAACAAAAGAATTGGCCATTCAAATATCTTCAACTCTGTGATGTTACCTAAGTTCCTGAAACCTCAGGTTCCACATTTGTTCATTTGGGATTATCATATCACTTAAAAAGAGATTTAAATGAAGCAATGTCATAGTTTGTGATATATTAGGTCCACAACATGACTTGGAGTCAACTCACATCTTCATGAATACAGGATTCTGCCTGACCTTTTGGACCCTAAATTGACCTCCTTCCATTATCAATGTGTGATTCAAAATAAAAAACATTGTATATATCCATTTTCCAGGTAAGTAAAATGAAAATTAGAAAGTAATATGGTTTGAACTTTTGTCTCCTACAAATCTTATGCTGAAACATGATTCCCATTGTTGGAGGTGGGGCCTGGTGGGTGGCAATAGGATCAGGAAGGTGCATCCTTCATTAATGGTTTAGTATCAACCCCTTGGTAATGAGTGAGTTCTTGCTCAGTTCACAGGAGACCTGGTTGTTTAAGAGTCTGGGATCTCTCCTGCCTTTCTGTCTTGCTCCCTGTCTTACCATGTTACATGCTTGCTCCCCATCACCTTCTGCAATAATTGTGAGCTTCCTGAGGCCCTCACCAGAAGCAGATGCTGGCATCATGATTCCTATACAGCCTGCAGAACCGTGAGCCAAAATAAAACCTCTTCTCTTTATAAATTACCCAGTCTCAGGTATGTCTTTATAGCAATGCAAAAATGGACTAACACAGAAAACTTTTAACTTATTTTAACTACATTTTTTAAAAAAGCAATCAACTCTGATGTGTATCATAATTTCCTTTCTCAACTACTTATTCTAATTATTCCTCTATTTCAGCAAACACCCTTGGCTGTTATGAGTGGTTTACTGAATGGAAAGACCCAAACCCTCATTCCTGAACCTTGCCATAAACTCCACTCAGTATCTGCCATAGACTGAATGTTTTTGTAGCCCCCAAAAGTCATGTTAAATTCTAATGCCAATGTTTGGACTCCAAACATCATCACATTGACATTAGAATTTAAGATGAGTTTTAGAGGCTACAAAAGGGAATTAGTGCCCTTATAAAAGAGGTCCCAGAGAGGGTCTTTGCCCTTCTGCCATGTGTAAACAAGAAGACGGATGTCTGTGAAACAGGAATTGGGCCCTCGCCAGACACTGAATCTTCTGGGGCCTTCATCTTGGACTTTTCAGCCTCCAGAGTGGTGAAAAATAAATGTCTGTTGTTTATCAACCACACAGTTTGTGTGTTCTTGTTATAGCAGTCTGAATGGACTAAGTGTCTTAGAGTTGGCCATGATCCAAGCAGCAGAGTCACTTGCATGAAGCCCAAATCTGCTACAGAACTCTTTTCTGCTCTGTGCTTCATTCATATAAGTTTCTCTTTTTGGTGATCCAGAATAGGGACTGGAGAAATTTTACCAAGTGTGGAATTGGCAGCTTCCAGAGCCTGAAGACCCCTGTGACATATTTTGCTTCCTTTGTCGCTATGTGAGGTCCAAGATGCAATTATCCGTCCTCTGGTCTGAAAAGTGTGTCACAGCATGTCTCATACCACTGGGATCCTGAAACTTCACTGAAATACTGGTCCCTTTAAACTTCATCGTGATTATCTCCTATTCTCTTGATGGCTTGTGTCTTGCTGAGGTTGGTAATATTCATACCAGTGAGCATGATGCCATTGTATAATGGATAACTGTGATATTCTGAGGCATGTTAAGACAGTCCAGCTTTCTTCAGTCTATACTTTGACAGAATGTGGGAAAGTTTTCACATAGTTCTAAGGCAAGTCTATACATGCATATGGTAGTCTCTTACACGTAAATACAGGCTGCTTTTGATGTACCCTTTTATTAGGGATGAAAAAAGATTTAAAAATCATTCACCAGATCGATGGCTGATACCATGTGTTTGAGGCCATTTCTATCTGCTCTAGCCATTGTGCCACAGGTGACATTACCTCTGCAATTGGGATACCACTCAATGGAATAGGCACTACCCTATTATTAACTTTGAAAATTCATCTGACTTTTATAAGGTACAAATTGAGAATTAAATGGAGATAAGATAGAAACCACTATCTTTGTATTTCTTAGGTCTTTAGGTGGTACTAATATCTGCCATTTTTCTGTTTTTTGTTTGTTTTGGTTTGTTTGTTTTTTCCACAGCTATCTTGGCAAGAGAGGGAGACTCAGTTTCAGAGGTTCCCCTTGGCCCTCTTCATTACAGTAGTTGTTATTCCACAACTTCTGGGACCTATATGGGAATATAACTAGTAAATATGTCTATTCCAATTACACATTCAAGGACTGGGACATAATCACTGTGCAACCCCTTGGACCCCTGGACACACTGTGAACCAGACCTAGGGCAGAATACCTTTTACTACTTGGCTGACGTGTGCTTCAAGTTCACTAGGAGGTGACCATAATGAAGCTTTTGATCCCCAGGTTTCAATGTTAACTCGGATTCTTGGTTCTTGAAATATTTGCATATCCCTTTCCTTGTTGTGAATGGCCAAAGTTCTCTTTGAGAAATATACAGCAGTGGTCTCCAACCATTTTGGCACCAAGGCCTGGTTTCGTAGAAGGCAATTTTTCCATGACAGGGTCGGGGGGTGGTTTAAAGATGAAACTGTTTTACCTCAAATAATCAGGCATTGGATTCTCATGAGGAGCACGCTACCTAGATACCCCACATGTGCAGTTTGCAATAGGCTTCACGTTCCTATGAGAATCTAATGCCACTGCGGATATGACAGGAAGGGGAACTCAGGCGGTAGTGCTCACCTGACCACTGCTCACCTCCTACTGTGCAGCCCGGTTCCTAACTGGTACCAGTCTGAGGTCCAGGGGCTGGAACCCCTGGAGAGAAAACAATACTCTAAACATTACAGTATTGCCATAGTGTTCTAGGAGGCTTTCTCCTGAAAAGTTAGCCTCTGCTCAGTCAGCAGACTGCCGATGTGAAAATGGCCCTTCAATCTAGCAGCTCGGCAGGGGATCATGACTTTTACGGGGTGGCTACACTCAGGCTGTTGATGATCCGGTCCTGATTTCTCCTTTGTTAGTGTAGATCAGGAATTATTCTTTTGGCTATTGTTCATTTACAATATTCATAGCCCTCTATAGGTGATGTCCTCCTGGCTGCCAGTCTAACCCTCTTGTTCCTTATGATAATTATACCTAGTTGGTTTCTGAAAATTAGAAACCAACTGTCTTCTTTTATTTAGAATCATATCACTCCCAATGGTATAAGAAGCCCAATTGTGTAACAATATATCCCAATATTGAACCTAGCCCTTAGAGGACAACCATCGCTCAGCTTCTCAATGATGCTGGCGCCATTCTCACCAGGGACCTCCTTATTGCTTTGGTAAATAAAATGTTTTCTGGGTCCTCCCAGAGAACAATCAGCCAGTGTTCAAGCATACATTGTATATACGCCCTAGCATGCCCACTTCTTGGAGCTTTTTGAGCTCCTCTTCCATAGCCTCACAGGAGAGTTTTAGTATATCTACTTCATTTAAAGTATGAACCATAACTTTAAGCTTCTAAGAGCTATTCTAATAGTATGTTAGCATTGCCTCCTATTCCTATGCGAGGGTGTTAAATCCTGTACCCCAAGAATACACTTATATCTAATACGGCATTTACAATCATGCCAATCTGATTTCAACCTCAGTGTTCTTCTTTGATTCATTTTTTTCTCCATTAGAAAGTTTTGCATTTTTCTAATTTATGTAGACAATAGACAGTTTAACATCTTTCTTAGGAGTAATTTGTGTTGTTTTTTAACATAAGGTCTTAACATAAATGCTCTTTGATAATGTTTGCTCCAAAATGCAGAAAGAATGATTATGAATACTCACTTTCCTAGTTGATTTCTGTGAATTGCCCTTATATGCATATGGGAGAATATAATTAAGATGACTTTGATTTTTATGAGATTCAATAGGTTCCTCTTAACAGAGTGCCTGAAATAGATTAAGAGGTCAATCGGTTTTATAGATTAATAAAAGATGAAATAATCATAAGTAAATAAAAGATTGAATTTAAAATCTAATTTGTTGGCTTTGTTCGCTGATCAATACCAAACATCTAAAGCAGTGCCCAGCATATAGTACTTTCTCAACAAATATTTGTTGAGTGAATGACCATTAGAAAATGGCAGTTTTATGTTTGCATATATGTGTGTGTGTATATATATAGTCGTTATTTATATTATTTTAATACAATTAATGTATGCTTATTTTAAAATAATTAAATAATTTAAATAGATATCTATAGTGAAAGTTGTATTTTACCCAAACTCAATTTATTTAATTCATCCACGTAAGAGTCTTTTATGTGGCAATGCCAGTAAAATGTGCAACAGACATAATACTTAACAAAAACAGACTTCTCAAAGTAACCACTGTTATTAGATTGGTGTTTATCCTTCTAGATTTTTGTTTTTTTAACTGAGACAGGATCTTACTCTGTTTCCTAGGCAGTGGTGTGATCATGACTCTTCTTCAATCCCAATCTGTCTTCCTGCCTCTGAGTCCCAAAATGCTGGGGTTGCAAGCATGAGCCATTGTTGCTCCTGGCCAATTTTTTTTTTTTTTTTTTTTTTTTGGAGACAGAGTTTTGCCTTGTTGCCCAGGCTGGAGTGCAGTGGAGCAATCTTGGCTCACTGCAAACTCCGCCTTCCATGTTCAAGTGATTCTCTTGCTTCAGCTTCCTGAGCAGCTGGGATTACAGGCATGTGCCACCATGCCCAGCTAATTTTGGTATTTTTAGTAGAGACAGGGTTTCTCCATGTTGGCCAGGCTGGTCTTGAACTCCTGACTTCATGATCTGCCCACCTCGGCCTCCCAAAGTGCTGGGATTACAGGCGTGAGCCACCGCGCCCAGCCCTAGCCATCTATTTTCAAACATACACACACATTCATGTAAATTACATATCGTTTCATATAAGTGAAATTAAACTCTACATATGATCCTGCAGCAAGCATTCCGGGTTGAACTAGGATATCCAGACTTCTTTATCTCATGGCAAACATAGAAAATAACAATATATGGCTCACCAAGATAAACAGGTCATGACAATATAGACATTTTCTTTTTAAAATTAATTCTTCAGTAACATAACACTGAATCATGGAACAATATGTTAATAACATATTAAATTAAGACTGCTAAATTTTAATCTATAATTTTTGTCTATATAAGTATTATTGAATAGATTTTAAAATATTTTTTAATCTGTCCTTTTCCAATGTTGGTATAAGAATTATAGCAGCTTTATAGAATGAGTTGAGAAGCTCTGCGTTTCATCCTAAGAATGGGGATAGTTTTTACATGAATAAAGAACTTATTTGCTTACAGCATATAAGCACCTCACCTATAAGACTGTCTGGGTTTATTGCCTCTAGTGGGAGCAGGGGATGGGGAATGGTAGAATGTGATGTGAATCTTTCCTGTGACTTTTCAGCCTGTTTAGATTATTTTTCTCCTCTAGAATCAAGTTTGGTCATTTGTATTTTTCCAGAAAAATCATCCCTTTCATCTTGATTTTAAGATTCCACTTTTCAGGCTTTTTTCTCTGTAGCTATGTCAACTTTCTCATTTAAAGTGAGTTTGTGATTTCTCTCCTTATCATGTTGACCGGACTGTTAACTGCCGGAAGCTTCTCCCCAGAATGAGAGGGCTAGCAGAGTTCTATATCTGGTAGGCAGGACTTAGTAACAAGCTGACTTCCTTAGGGTTTATGAATTGATCAGAAACAGGTGTGAAATTCATCCTTTCATGCAAAATGTCCAGGGAAGGTTGCCTTTACTCTGAATAAAGCACATCAACATGTTTCACACTTTTGATACTAGGTGAAGCCGCCTTTTCTTTTTCCATCATTCTTATTACTATTACTATCCTTCTAGATCTATTACAAAGGTTGCAAATCATAATACACTCTGGTTTATCAGCCCTGCCTGACACATGGCTAATAACTCTCACCAGAAATATATCTTAGTTTTAGCGAAGTGTCCTGTGCCGCAAGCAGCCACTGGACTGACTCTTCCATAGCGAATCCCCAACACCTTCCTCATAATCACCCCACTGTTCATGCTTTCCCTGCCCCTTCATTGTGAGCTAAGCTTCCTCCTGGTCCTCATTAGTAAAAACTGCTCTTGCCTCCATAGTTGTGATTTTCTCTGGTTTAATTTCTCCGTTAATTTCATTTCTTATGCTCAGTGACTTCCAGAATTTTTCAAAATTTATATTTTGTTAATAGCATTCTCTTCTCTGTTCCAGGACTGTGACGAATGTGTACAACTTTTACAATATTTACCTCACCCTTGAAATTTATCATGAATGGACATTTTCTTATCTTGTTGAATTAAGGAAACTCTTTGGAAGCTAGAGGTGACATTTGTATCATATTGTCTTCCTAAATGCATCTATTCATGTGGGAATTAATAAGTAATTTTATAGTTCTACTTATGCAACTATATAATTTGTGCATAATTTATTAATTGTTCTTGTTGTTTGAGGAATCATTTTCAAAATCTTCTGTATTCTGGTAAAAACTGCCATTTTGGCAGCCTAATGGGGACTTTGTTTGGAGATGGTGATTAGAAAATATTTCTACCACCATGCAAAGGGTTCCTGATATATGTCAGCACTTTGTGATTTTAAAGTATGTGCATCTTTCACCACCTAGATTCCCGCTCATGATAAGTGGCATGTGGACTTTTAGGCTCCCTGCTCCAGAGACTCTCTTTCCCACTCAGACCGTGAAGTCCTTTCAGATTTCAGCAGCATTACTCATCTTGATCATGCCACCAGTCTCTTTGATGGGAGGCTCACCTGCTTCCTTTAAGAATAAGGATACTATTTAAGGTTTAACTCCCAACATTTAAGGCACTTAAGGTGCCAGGTCCAATTTATTTACAGCTTCTGATGGATGGGTACTTTCTGTGTGGAGCATGCACTTCAGCCTGGGTCACTTCCCTTCAGTTCCCTCACCATCCCTACTCACATGTGAAGCAGGCTTCCTACCCCAGAACTACCCAATGCTATGGCTATTCATTTGTGTCTGACCTAAGCAAGATCTTTCCTTTTTTACTTCTTGAAATTCCAGTGGTCTAACTGGAGAGCTGTTTGAAGAGTATATACAGAAAAATGTTAAAACTGGAGTCCCTTAGGAAAATGTAATGTGCATGTGCCACCGTGCAATCCAACTTTTATGAAGGTTTTTAAAAATCCTATATCATCTGATTTGGGGCCAATCAAACAAGTAAACCAAAATGGTTAATGGGAGGTAGAAGGTTTTTCCCTCTTTGAGCAATATTGGTTATGTTTTGTCTATGACTCTTGCGATTTTTAATGTAATTCTCCTGGGGAGAAAGCAGGGTGCTTTGTGGTGCAACAATGCCTAAGCAGGGACCAATGTCGTGTGGCCTTTAATTCTCAGTTTGTCACTAGGAGCTGTCTGACCTTTGTCGTCTCACCTGTCTGGCCATGAGCTTCTACAGCTGTGAAATAAGCTTTGAGTTTCCTTTCATTTCTAAGAATCTGTTGTCTCTGCTACTGATTGTGTTTTTTGTTTTATGATTAAGCTCTGGGAAAGTTATGAAAATTCCCATACAAGTAAATAGACAATCATAATAATGACAAAAACAAAAATTAGAATCCACAACTTCATTTTTCCCCCTAGCAAGTCTGTAGTTATTCCCGTATTGTCTACAGGTATCTGATTTTATGGGAGTGCCATATTTAAACATTCATTATCAACTCATGCAATCAGACTTAAGTGCACCTAAGTACACCATCTGTCTTTTTCTTTCTCATATATTCCTCTGTAGTCACACATGGATATCTGCTATTCTAGTAGTGTCTGGAGCCTATTTAGCTGCACCAGTTACAGTGTAATCAGCAGAGAAGGCATTCCCTTCCAACCCCTGATTTTCAGAATTTAACAGCACCAACGCTTATAATGGCTCTCTCCTTAAATGTGATACATTCACGCTTTTCTACACAGGTGTATTTTTTTTTTCCAATGCTCCAGATGCAAAGTCATTCTTTAAAGGAAGAGTTCAAAGCTTGGACTTCTTTTTAAAAAGCCAAAGCATGATAGAAAATGTTTTACAAATGCAAGGGGTTTCTGGTAAACCTGCACAGTCATGCAAACCATTTCAAGGCTGGTAGCAGCTAGGCAAGCAGAGAATGGTTGGAAGGCTACTGGCTGTTTCATCATATAGTCCTTGGGGAAAAAACCTGGGCCTTCGACAGGTTCTAAGGCAGTGTTATTTAAACAGTGTGCCTAATTTTCATCAAAAGAGGCATCAGTTCATTCTCTGCAAAACAAACCATAAAACACCTTTTCTTTAGAACCCAAATGATTGGAGTGCCCATGCTCAGTGGTAGGTCTTGCATTTTGGTGGCCTAAAGCAGAGAAATGAATAGGATTTGGGACTAGATTTGAGGCCTCGTAAAAACCAAATTAAGATCCCAATCATGTATTCTGAGAAAATCAACCATGTGTCATTGAAATACAATTCCACAAATAATGTTGATTCTTGGCCCTCAGCTTTCTTACTATGTGTGGCCTCTTGGGACAGAAATGTTTCTGATGAAACAGAGCAATTGGGCTTTGAAATTTGTCAGCTTTCATTTTAAGTCCCACCCCTGCCAGTAATTATTTATCTGATTTTGATTAGTTTGTTTAACCCTGTTAGTCCTGGTGGCCTCGTGCTTTTTCACTACGGAATGTGAATAAAGAAATGTGGAGAGAATATGTCCTAAAGCAATTGGAATAAGAGCTGAACAATAAAGAGGCCGCGGTGGCTGAGATTAGTCATAACCCACATGGAACGCACTGCGATGCTTTTTGGTACCGAAATACTGGTGTTTTCCTTTCTATGATACCGCTACCTCATGCACACACAAAAATCTGAAATCCGAACCATTTAAAACTTTAGAAGCATACAAAGAAGTTAAAGGAACAAAGTAGTACTCTGCTAACCATATTCCTCCCTTGTTAATAATCCTTCCCAGGTACTTCGTTGATGTTTTCAATTCTTTCCGAGATAGGCCTGTTTTCATGTGCTTATGAATCATTTGCATACACACTAGTACAAATTTGGGTTTCTAGTTACTTCTGGAGGCCCTGATAGGGATGGCTTAGAGTAATAGAGCAGGTGCCTGAAGGGAAATAGTAAGATAGTGAGGAAAGGGGATTGGGAGAGAAGAGGACAGAGTAAAGCGGGGCTACTCTCCTAGACCCAATTTCTAACTCTTTTTCTCTAAGCATCTCCCTTCCCCCAGTGCTGGATTCTCTCTTTCTTCCTACTCTTTTATCCCATGAATCAGATCCATTATTCTTAGATTCTCATCACTGCCACTCCTCCCGCACTATGAATACTATCACATATCTTATCAAGGGCCATATTTCCCAATAACCTTCCCTGTTGATACCTTAGCCAAAAGGTCAGAATAGCCTCAGTCCTCTCTGTGATGGAACAAAGTCTAAAGACAAAATGTAGAACTGTGTTGCTCAGTACAGTAGCCACCAATTATATGTAGGTAGATCTTGAACACTTGAAATGTGGCTAGTCCAAATTGAGACCTGCCATAAGCATAAAGTACATACTAGATTCCAAAGACAGCACAAATAAAATAATTAAAGAGTTCAATGTGCTTATATTGATTACCTGTTAAACTGTTTTGGAACTGAATTAAATAAAATATAATGTTAATACTAATTTTACATGTTCTCTTTTTTAAAAAAAATGTGGCTACCAGAAAATTTAAAAATTATATGTATTTATGTTGAGCATCCCTGCTATAGAAGTTGATAGCAATCATATTTCACTTTTTATTAAAATACCATAACAGAGGCCAGGCACCGTGGCTCACGCCTGTAATCTCAGCACTTTGGGAGGCCGAGGCGGGTGGATCATGAGGTTAAGAGATTGAGACCATCCTGGCCAACACAGTGAAACCTCGTCTCTACTAAAAATACAAAAAAATTAGCCCGGCATGGTGGCACACGCTTGTGGTCCCAGCTACTCGGGAGGCTGAGATGGAAGAATCATTGGAACCCAGGAGGCGGAGGTTGCAGTGAGCCGAGATAGCACCACTGCACTCCAGCCTGGTGACAGGGCAAGACTCCATCTCAAAACAAAACAAAACAAAAACACTATAGTCAATACTAATGTTAATACAGCCATTTTGAAGTTACATAAAATAAACAGCAAAATGCTTGTAGGGTTATTTTGCTTTATAGCAATCTCTGTGATGTATTATATGCAAATCAAAACTAGGAGAAATGAATCAACAGAAACACTGAAGAAAGAATAATACACAGAACAAGGTGAGGATCAAGAACCCAAGCTGTATAAAGAACAGAACAGGAACAAGCTGGTAAGAAGGTCATGGCTAATAACACTGACTCATGGACAAAGGGCACGGGTCCTTGGCTGCAGCTCTTGAGGGTCTCACCTTGGATCTGAAGCCATCTGCCATGTTTCAGTTTCTATTCTTTTTGAGGTTATGCATGTGTAGCTTCAGAGGCAAACCTTTCTTTATTAACCAACTTCAACATGTAAAGCACCTTTCTCCTCCTAGGGCTGTAATAGTGAACAAGCCAAGCAGGGCTCTGCCTTAACGTAGCTTGCACTTTTGGAGAAAGAAAGTATCCTTTTAGAAATAATTCATATTTAATAACAACTAAACTAAGTATTAACTAAGCCAGAAAAAATGGCATAGTGAGATCTCTAAAGGCAATGAAACAGGTGGATGCCACAAAGAGTCTTTGTTAGGAGATGGCTACTCATTCGGAAAGTGACAGTTGAACTGGGACACGGAAGATGAGAGAGAGCCAGTCATGCAAAGGGCCAGGATTAGGGAGGGAAAGGGGAGACCATTCCAGGCAGGAGGTAACAGCAGGTGCAACATCCCTGAGGCAGAAACATTTTTAGCTTGTTGCAGAAACAGTAAAATTGGACTGGAGAGAAGGAGAGTGGTGTGAGACAACATTAGAGTCAGACAACGAACCAGGTCATAGAGGGTCTTGTATGCAATTTGGATTTTCTTCTAAATGCACTGGAAGACTTTTGAAGAGTTTTAAGCTGGAATTGCATGACCAATTAGGAGGCTACAGCAGTGTTTCAAGTAAGATGTGATAGAAGCTTGGATTTAAATAATCCCCAATTCATTCTAATCACATAGGGTTGTGCTATTTTATTAAATTTACTAAGAAATAATAATGTTCAGCTAGCTTTTAAAATGTTCAATTCCACTATTTTTTTAAGAGACACAGTCACGCCATCACCGAGGCTGGTATGCAGTGGTATGATTTTTTTCACTGCAGCATCAAACTCTTGGGCTCATGTGATCCTTCCATCTTAGCCTCCTGGGTACCTGAAACTAAGGGCACATTCCACCACACCCAACTAATTTTTTTATTTTTATTTTTTGTAGAGACAGGGTCTCACTATGTTGTCCAGTTGGGCAATTCTATTTTTATTGATTACAAATTTATATACATTCTTTGAAACAAATTTTGAAAATATAAATAGGCACCAAGAAAATAAAAATAAATTTATATTTCCACCATGTAAACACAGTTGACGTCATAGAGTGCACTGTTCCATAATTTATAATTTCTAAGTATTTGTGTGTATACAGAAATAGAATCAGATGTTATATACTTTTCAGAAAACTGGTTTTTTTACTCACACTGAGCACATATTTCTATATCATTAACTATGCTCCTACAGCATCACAGGTTACAGGGCAATTCAAATGTATGGATATTTTAGAACTGACCTGATATACTATAGCTAGGAATTTAATTTGCTTCCAATTTATTACTATTATGTATTTTAACAATATAATATATCAAGATGATTACCATCCTCCTATAAATAAGTATTTGTGTTCACCTTTAATTATTTATACAGGGTGAATTTGAAATCAGGTAATGCTATCATAATTTCAAACTATTTTCACATTTTTAATGCTTTTGATATGAATACTATGTTTTTTCCGACCAGCTAAACTAAGTTACATTTATACCACTAATATATGAGGATACAAATTTCCTAGAACTTTTGAGCACAATGAGTATTATAATTTAAAAATGATTTCCCTGTTTAGTAGGTAATTTACAACACATCTCCCTACTATTTTGCTTAAACTATACGTTTTAAATTTGCATTTATTTCTGTCTAGTCAGGTTGAATTTTTTTTCATGTGCTTATTGACCATTGGCTTTTATTTTCTTACAACTGCCTATTCATATACATTCTGCTATGGAAGTGCCTTCTCAGCCTGGTCTTAAACTAAGTAAAAGGATAAAGAAATGGTTATCAAGGTGTTACTTCTGAATCATGAAGTAGAATCAGGAAAAAGCATTCTATTAGTTAATGATATAGCTACCACAAGTCCCGAAAAAAATGAGAGCACCAGAAACTGACAAGATTCCAGGAGACCAACCTACAAAAACATTGTTCAACACAAATTGTTCTTCTGCTTAATAATGTTTGCTGAGAATAGTCTCAGAAATTCCTAAGGATTCCAAAATACTGTGTATGTCATAGTTCACGTGCTCTTATGTATAGGAGACTCCAGCTGGAACATTATCTACTCAACTTGTTCAAGGTTCTGGCCTCCCTAACACACAGCTCAGAGAGAGAAAGAGCTATATCCTACCAGTTGCAAAACCTAATGTGCTCTGTTAAAAGTTAGTAGTTTGAAATTAATCATTTGTTTAACTAACAAATGGCCCCAAGACACTTTGCAGAAGTTTTCTTATGGGCCAGAATTCTGAAATATATCTCAATTCTTGACAATTTCTCACATAAAACAAATTATTATATCAAAGATGTCAAATGCTAGTACTTTAGGCTCCAAATACAGGAGGCTTACTTTAACTGAGAGCTTTATAATTGATCTCAGACCAGAGTTAGCAGGGCTCAGTAGAAGGTTAGGTAATTAATTGTCAAGAGACCTGGGTTCATATGCTGGCTTCATGTTATTACTGACTTGTCTCTCTGGGTAAGCCACTTAAATAAAGTTATACTTTATTTTTCTGTAAATGATATTTATTCTAATCAAGTTACAAAAGATCAACCAAGTTACAAAATGTGAACTTACTAAACGAACTCAAAAGTTGTATATAAACAGAAGATGTTATCAGAACTGGAGTTACCAACTCAAACACCTATAAGGGCCATACTAGCTTCTCAATGCATGAAGTGGATCAACCAGGGCTGTGGATAAATGTAGTGTTTGTTCCAGTTTGACAGGATTGTTGCCATTGTGGCAATAAGATCCCAGTGTTGTCTGACATTTTAATTTTTTCAAAAGAAAAACTATAAATCCTGACTTTCATGCTTCATTCATTTTCTACTTTCAAAATGTTGATAGCCAATTAAAATATAACTCAAAGTAATTTTGTTGGCCAAATAAGTCGTAAGTATGGATTAAAGTTGGACCATGACTAGCCAGTCTGTAAACTCTTCTTTTGTCTTTGATTTGCATGGTTAGTAACACCCTCAAACCTCCATGGTAGCATCTTTAGTTAAGAGTATTTATTGTAATGAGTGCATCAAATATAGTCCAATCTTGTAGTAACCAATTATTTGTAATTATTTCCATGATGAGGGTTTTTCCCTTCAGGTGGCCAATTACTTCCTATCAAATTATCACTGAAAACCATTATTTTCATTTCCATTTGTAGACATCTCAAGACTTTATTTTCCATTTGGTACAAGTAAATGAAAAGGAAATTATAACAGCCAATGCAATTATGACTGTGATCTTATCTGTCTGGATTGATTAGAAGTCCTTATTCTAATCACCCAAACTCTTTATTAACGTTAAGTTTATTAAAACTTAGGTTCAGATTTATATTTTTATTAAGGATTTCATTTTTGTTATCTTTTTTCTTTTATAAGATGGTAGAGAATAAAAGATGGGGACAGCAAAGGAAAACCTAGTTACCAGAGAGACCTGGTCTCCCTGCAACTTGCCTTCACAACATTGATCTCTCTTAAAACCCTTTTGCCATTTATCAAAATTTTATCTCTGGTGAATTACAGTGAATTACAGTGGAGGGTTGATATTTCATACTAATGACTAGGGTACCTGGTGCAGATTGAATTCTGAGAACTGGCAAGTGCACAACAAAGAAAAAAAAAACAATAAATTGAGATCGCTGCATTAAAAAAATCCTTTGTTCATTTATTTTCTTCAGTATAAGCAAGTTTTAATTAATTTGGTTAATGTATCATTGATACTAGTACAAATTATACCCCTAAATCTCTCCAACATTAAATATTAGTTTAAAAATTAGATGTACTTTATGCGGCAGTGAATTGAAATAAAACACTTTCAGCACAGCAAGGTAAGATTTAGATCAGTAGTAAATTTACTACATTTCCACTTAACATAATATTCTTCCCTTTTCAGCCTTGGAATCCATAGCTGGTATTAAATAGGCTTTCTGATTCTCACACAAGAAAATTGACTAGTACGCTAAGGAAGAGTTATCCACTGTTGAACAGTCAATCTGCTTAAAGGGTTGGTAACTGGATGTTCACAAAGAATTATCATAGTTGCTGTGTATCCAGGTATCCAGGTATTTCCACAGACATCTCTGAATGAAGACCAACCACCCCCATCCAATACTTCTCACCTTCTACCCACAGCCTATATCCCACCCTCCTTTTTTTTGGAGAATAAAAGAAGAAAAACTGGGTATAATATAGTGAGAATACAATTATCTTTTTTTTTTTTTAACTGTTAAGCACTGGAAATCTCCTTATAAGTCCCATGAGCAAAGATTGGTTTCATGCTGTTTTTAATGTACTTCTTTAGATTTTGGAAGATGGCTCACATTCCTTCTTACATTTCTTCATTTATTCTTTTAGTGAACACGCTCTATTACAGTATCAACCAAGGTTTACATTTGTTTTCTGCTCACATTGTGCCCACACAACTTAGCAGAGTTTATTGGCAAATAGAATCATTCAGTAAACACACCTTCAGTGACTATATGCTTATGCCATGCCATGTGGATTCCAGGTAGTAAGGTTACAAGACTGTGGGACTTTCCTTTAGGGACCTTGTAGACTTGAAGGTAAAGAAAAATTAGCAAATCAATGTTTCTGTGATAAAAGGTAAACTCAGATTGCTATGAAAGCACAGAGTAGGGGGAACTAGCCCAAGGTGGTGAGGTCATGAAAGGCCTCCAGAGAGAAATGTTTGTGCTGAACCTTGAAAAATCATAAACAGTTATCCAGGTAGAGAAGTTTGGAAGTGTTTAGGGAGCTTCACATAGTTCATTGTGAGGTAGGGCCAAAAAGGGAACTAGAAGGCAGCTAGGAAGCAGTTCAAATGGAGTTTGTATGCCATGTGAGCAGCTTAAATTTCATTTTGTTGTCATCAGGAGTAGTAGCAAACATGCACCAGAAGGGACAGAACCAGCGGCAAGGAACTCAATTAGATTTGCAGGACTCCAGCTGTGATTTGACAAAGGTCTCATGTGATCTGTGGTTGTCACTCTATGTATATTTCCTTCCCTAGTAATCAACAGGATTTCTAGAAAACAACCCTTCCACCCACTTACAGTTTGCAGATTGGGTGAGATGATTTCATCCTCAGCTTCAAGGGTGATTCTTAATTAGCTTAAGTCAATCAGCAAAGTCCACAGCAAAGCCATAGTAATTGGATTGAGAATAAACATGAGACTCAAGTGGTACAAAGGAAGCTGGAGAGCATCTGAGCTGGGCTTTTGGGAGAGAATCTCCTTCGCTCTCTGGGAGAACTACTGAGATGGGAATTCTTTCTTCCTGAAGGAGGAAACATGTAGGTTGGATGCTGCTGGCCACCCTCTTGTGAACAAGAAGAAAATCAGTCAACACTACACAGAACAAATATAGAAAAATGAATGTAGCAAACCTTACATTAAGCTTATGCTAACTTGGGACCTTCATGCTATGCAGAATTATGTTTTTTGTTTGTTTGTCATTCGTGTAATTCAATGTTGTTGTCGTTTCTGTAATTTGTGTACTTTTGATCCCGGAAGTACCTTAGTTGCTAAAAGCCTGGCTGTTGTCAGTGATGATCAGAATTAAGGCAGGATTAGATGACCTCTTCCAATCTTTTTCTTCTGTGCTTCTCTTTTACCCTTAGTTTATCAAGAAGATAGTTGCAAACAGCAAGCTGATGACTGACAAAAAATGGCAAGAACATCACAAGAGTCAAATTACTCCTCCTCAGTCCCATGACAGCTCTTCTCCCTTCCTCTCTGTTGCTTGCCTGCCTTTGGCTGCCAAGAATTTGCTGTTTGCTTCTCACTTCCCTCATCCAATCCACACTGAGAAGATAATGTGCCCAACTAGCTCCAGAACAGAAAGCTGAATGTCGGCACATATTTTGCCTTGAATGAAAATAACCTACCGGTGCAGAATGGCCTCTGCTATCCAGGCCTGAGACTGTATTGGGTTCGGTGGTTAATTCTTCAGCCTTATAGCCCTGGGATTTTAGCTAATGGCTTTAGGGTTTTGGACAAGCCCCATGCCCATGGCTTTAAAGTCACCACTGTGGATGAGAGCTTGTCATGTTGTATAATATTACAGTTATTCCAAAGCAGCTTTCCGGCTAAGTGACAGCATTTGACATGTCTCTAATATTGACAGTAGTGGTGACTTTCAAGTGTTCTATTTCTGTCAGGTAGAAGGGGAGTAGAGATTTTTAAATAAAATAAACATGTGCAAAGAAAACTTCTGGTTAATAAAAATGTCAAAGCAGTCTGAATACCTGCTCTGCTATTTTCTTGCCATGGACTCTGAGGCAAGTTTAAAAGATTCAGTATCTCCATCTGTAAAATGGAAATAATGATGGTACCTACTTTGAAAGGCCATAGTTACATTATCCAATGCATCCAAGGTAACTTACGTGATGCCAGGCTCATGACCATCACAGACATTTAAAAATGGTACATATATTAATTGTTATTCCTGTTATGCCAATAAACTTTTTAAAGTAAATAGCTTCAACAAAGCACTTAACTCCAGGAATTCTTAGGAAACTTTGTTTCCACCATAAGGCTTAAATGACTGAATGATTGGTAGCCACACTCAACATGTGACCTATGAGATGGCCACGAAATTATGACCTGGGCTGGTGTCAAAATCTGAGTGAAGTCCAACAGTCTGACTTACTTTTCCTTGAGTCCTGAAAGAATCAGAAAGAATTTACAGAGAGGAGTAATAGTATAGAGCCAAGGAATGAGCAGGCACTGAAGTTATGAGGAATGAGAATATAAACAAAGTGGGAAAGTTCAGAAAGATTTATAGAGAAAAAGCATAAACAAGTTTATGGTGAGAGAAGCAGACAGACCCAGAGAGAAGCGGACATATTTAGAGCGGCTGAGTTAACGTGAATGCCAAAGCATAAGATTAAAGCCACCCACCTTTCTGTTGAAGTCTTTGCTACTTCCAGTAGATCATCTAGAGGCAGGATGGTCCAGGAGGAGTCTGTATGGTGGAACCGTGAATGATACAGCTTGGGAATAAGAGTAGCTGGGCTCGATTTTTTTGCTCTGTCACTTACTAGCTGTGGGACTAAGGAAAGTTTCTCAGTCTTTCCATTGCTATAAAATGGGGAAAACCATGAAACCTACTACTGGAGCCATTATGAAGTTTAAACAAGTTAATATATGTGGCTTAGTATCATAATGGAATATAGTAATTTTTCAATAAATAGTTATTAGCCATTATTGGCTGCCATCAACAATACAACAATAGCTGTAAAACTGACATACACATTAGGCCCTCAGCTCCAACGGGAGTTATTCCTGTTTCCCTTATGTCCAAATGCGTCTTATAATTAATATTATTGTTAATCAAAAATTTTTAAGTAAATACACATTTTTTTATTATTATTTTTATTTAAAGAAGACCATGAAATAAGAGACAAAAAAAACATTAGGCTGGGTGCAGTGGCTCATGCCTGTAATCCCAGTGCTTTGGGAGGCTGAGGTGGGAAGATCACTTGAGGTCAGAAGCTCAAAACATGACTGGGCAGTATAGTGAGCTGTTTCTACAAAAATTGAAAAAATAGCCACATATGGTGACACATGCCTGTGATCTCAGCTTCTCTGGGGGCTGAGGTGAAAGGCTCACTGGAGCCCTGGAGTTTGAGGCCGCAGTGAGCTAGGATTGCTCTACTGCACTCCGGCCTGGGCAACAGAGCAAGATCCTGTCTCAATAAAAATAAAGAGATAAAGAAAAAAAGGGGAGATTAAATGTTAAAATAGCAATACATTACATACAATAATATTTACCTTTACATTTTTGGTTTTGTCCCAATTATTTTTTTAAATTTTTTAAAAATTCTTTATTTATGTGTCATGTTTTATCACCCTCCTGAATAGTTAAAACTACAGATGCACACTACCACCCAGCATTTTTTTTTAGAGGTGGAACCTTGCTTTGTTGTCCATGCTGTTCCCAAGTATTTTTTTGTGCAATTCATTAATTCATTTGTATATTTATTCACTTTACAAATATGAATTGAATTCACAGTATGCTAAAATGCAATTTATAAAACAAAAGTAGTCCCTGTACTTGTCAAGTTTTAAGGTCTTGTGGCAGTAAACAAATGATGAGAAAGGATTTGAAAGCTGACATTGAAAGATAAAAAAAATCTGCTTATTCCCTTACCTCATTTAGATACATACTCAAAAGTGAGTTCTTGTCTAACCAACCATATTATCTAGGATAAGCTAAGGTAACATGGTGGTAACAAATTAACACCCAATTACTGTCTTAACACAACAAATATTTATTTCTTGCTGAGACTGTATTACGTGCCTAAAGTGGGTTTGTCAGGAGGACTGTTTTCCACACAATCACTGAGAGAGTCAGGTTGATGAAGGCTTTGGCATCTTTTCCGGAGCTATTAGAGCACATGACCAGCCTTCTTGTTACAGTGACAGAGCAGCCATGGAGGATGCATAGGCACTCTGCAGTGCCCTAAATGGAACTGACCACATCGCTTTGACTATCAACCCTTTGGCCAAACCTGGTAATGTGGCCCCATCTCACTGCAAGAGGCTGGGAATTCGTCTAGGGTACCAGGGCGCATAGGGCACATGTAATCTGTACCTGACTATCTCAATTAAACTAGATCTCCAACCCCAACCCTTTCTATCCCTGCCCCTGATTTTTTTTTTTTGTTTTCCCATTTTACATGTTAATTTGAGATTGTCTCTCCTAAATAGAATGTAAGCTGTAAGCAGGGAAGCATTCTTATTTATTTTATACTTTGATACATCCCTGGCACCTAAAACAATGCTTGGCACAGGGATGGTACTCAATAAATATCTGCTATATAAACAAATAAATAAAAGTTTGTAGTGGCAACATAAGTGTTAAAGAGCATGAAAAAGAACCCTGGGACAGGAAGGAAATTGTTTTGTTCAAGCAAGACACAAAAAAACAAAAACAAAAACAAAACAGCCTGGCTACAACAGAATGGTAAAAAAAAAAAATGTGGCCCAATATTAATATGCATTTTCTCTAAGGCTTACAAGAAACTTCAAAGTAAGAATTGTGATATTCCTGGGTTATAAAAAACTAAACCTTGAAAAAGTTAGCTAACATTCCCAAGGACAGACAGCTAACAAACTGAAGAATCAAAATTCATCCTTAGGTTATGTAATTTTTACTCTCCCAGAAAAGGGGTATTTGTCTGGCTGATTCAAACTAACCTATAGCTTCCAGGAAACGAGATCAATAAAGTCATTGTTATGTGACCAAGTAAGAATAATATCTACAATGTCAGCTACATACCTATCAGTTTAGGTACCTCCTTTTAGTAATGCCTGATTGGGTCCACATGATAAAATTATGTTCAGTTACTAAGTCCTGATAACTCCAACATGTACTCCATGATACACTAAGGAGAGATAAAAGCTTAATATTGAAACTCAGGGGCTTGATTTCAAATTAGTCGTTTGGACCCAGTAAGATGAACTACTTGATTATAAAAAATTACAGAAAACTGAAAATCACCCACAATTACCATAAATACTAAGAAGAGAAATAAAAAAGCTACAAAACCAATGAGGGGAAATTTCATCTTCAGGTCATTCATTACTCACAAGAAAACACTGATAACCCTTTGTAAACGTTCCAGAAACTATAATCCAGAAGCAAAACTTCAATTTTGGTACTAGAGACCACAGTTGCTTTGGTCTTTGACATTTTGGTCTATCTCATACATAAAACACGTTTCAATGTTTGAGGGATTTCCTCTGATATAAGCTTTGAAGACGGGCAACTTAACTCCATGAGAAATATCAAAAAAGCAAAAATCAAAATTTACTTTTCCAAAGCCCTTTTCGTGCACATGTGGCCTACTCCCCCCCAATAGGATGCATCTGCTAGGGACTTCTACCAGGTAGCAGCTGGAACACTAGAGAGTCTACTCAAGTTGGGGCTCTGTGTTGGAATCAACACCCAGTTAGGCCAGAGGCAAAAGCAGAATGATGATGGCATCCAGTGTTCAATGTCAATGACAGCAATATCCTTATCAAGGTCTCATAGTGAAATTTTCTGATGCTATCTTGACTGCTTTCTGAGTTTCATTGGCAGTATTTTTTAATTAAATTATTTATATGCTTCAATCTAACAGAGTCATTTTCATGGTTTACATCTAAGAAACCCAAGTATTACAACATTCAGATATTAAATGATCAAGTATGACTCCAGCAAGGAGGTTACACAGTAAAATATATGAAAGATGACAGATAATAAAGAGGGAGCAAGGTAGGTCGGCAGGTAGATAGATGGATAGATAGATAGATGATAGATTAAAAATAATCACTAACATTTATTACATAATTACTATGGGCCAGGAACTTTCCTAATCACTTCAAATATGCTGCTCCAATTTCATCCTTATATTTATGTTGAGTACCTTTATTTTCCTGTTTTTCAGATAAGCAAACTGAGGTTAAGTGAGGATAAGCAAACTGTTCAAGATCACAGAGCCAGCATGGTAGATTATCGTTCCTCAAATATTCACCTCTTTTTCTCCAACCCCCTCCCTTCCCTTGAAAGATTGTCCTTCCCTGTCCTACTGATGTTGAACTTGGTCATGATACTTGATTTGGTCTCATAGAGACTTGAGTGTATGTCCCCTTATTTTAGGACCTGGTTGTGTGACTTGCCTTAGTAAATAGAGAGTTAGGGTAGGTGACACAAGCAAAGGGTGAAGAAGCTTGCATGTGGTTGGACTTTCACTGTTGCACTTCTATTTTCACTACTACACGAACATGACCCAAGTAGCCTTCCAGTCTCAGAAGGATGAAAGGCAAATGGAGTACATCCGAACTGAACCAATGGCCTGATGTCAAGTCCAGATGATCACAGCCTTGATCAGCTAAACCTTAGCTGTCTCACACATATCTGTGTAGGCAAAAGATTCGTTTTTTTTTTTTGCATGCCTCTGAGTTTGGTAGTGATTTGTTACTCAGTATTGTTATGGCAATAGCTAACTGATGCAATTAGTAAGCCATGCAACAAGGATGCAAACCTAGACAATTTGACTCTTCAAACTTCTTCCTAATTACTTTGCTGTATTACATTCCCTGCTAGGTCTGAGAGTTTACATCAAACAAACACAAAGTACTAGTGCACCCCAATCTCTGACACCTCTGCAGGCATAAGGAAATTTATCTGCTATAATTGTCTATAATGGCTTCTCCAGCTTTCTCTAACCACAGCCGTAGTTCAGTACGTTAGCCTTGCTCTGTATGGTTTGCCTCTGTTCCTCTTTGTCTCACACTGGCCTCCAGAAGGTAGTATTTTCTAGTGTCAGTGCTGATGTACATAGTACAAAGATTCTCAAACTCTTGGACAGCAATATCTTGAAGTTTTGTCTTTAACTCATGAAGCCCAGCAACAAAATCTTAATATACTTCCTTGTTTCTTCTGTTTCTGTCCTAAATTCCTATTTCACAAAGCTAAGAGAAATAAGAAGTACATGGGGCGAGAGTATTTTGTAAATAACTTGTGGTAGCTCCTAAATATTGTTGGTGCCTACTTATTCTTCTAGTGATTGAGAATTTTTTTCCCCTCTGGTTTCAAAAGCACACCTGTGCCAAACACTCTCTAAAAATGTTTTTTCCCATTGCTCCAAAACACTTCTTATCATAACTGTTTCTTGTCTGTTCCTCAGATGTTATTACATGGCCAAAGCACTGCCTTCTCTTAACTGGTCTTAGGTACATCTCTGTTATGTCCAGGCGACCACTGCCCAAAGATTTGCACCAGCACATATACCTCACATCTCCTTACATTCTACTGAAGTTTTGTAACCAAGGACCAGATGATTAGGTGAAGGCAGCTGGCCTTGTCTGGTAGTTGTCTGGAGTGAGAGATGCAAGACACAGTTGATGATGTTTGAACATCAATGCTGATAGCCACCATCCATTTAAAATCCTGTCATTCATCTATTTGTAGAAGAAAGGAAAACAATCTATAACGGTTTGCCTCATATAAGAAGGAGCTTGAAAGTATGATATTAGTTATCCCTAAAGAAGAAAGGAGTTTTGAATTCCTGAGAGTGACACATGGTATGGTAAGAACTGGATCCTTCATGCTTCTACCCTTCAGGTAATGCACATGAGTTATTGCCCGGAAGGATATGATGTGCTGAGTCAGATGAGGTACAAGTGGATCCTGCTCCTTTCAGCTAAAGAGGAACCAACTGGAACTGAGTATTTCCTGTTCTTACCCCTTACAGAAAGTCCTTGCTCAGAGAGCTTTCTGATCTGTGTCTTGACAGCCTGACTTTACCCTATAGCTCCTAAGGGTATAAGAGCTAGGAAACAGCAAACCAGATAGAATCACTCATGTGGATCAGTGACATTGAACATAGTCTGGTCCTAGACAGAAGAGAAAACTGCCCAAAAGAATCCTGATCTAACTCAGGGTTTATAAAGTACAGAGAAGTTGACGACCTTGGGTCCAGGAAACAAAGTTAAAAAGCACCCAGTGGTGGGAGCTCCATCTCCTGCTATGGGTAAAAACTTCATAGAGACAGTCATTTGTGCAAGTAAATGCCTTTTACAGAGCCACACATAAGGTTCTAGATTTCTTGTACTACAGAAATTATTTTAAAGATGAGGCAGGGTCTTTGAAAACACCTAGTAAGAAGGAAAGTGGTGAATATACCAGATAGTGTTACTGTGAAAGTAATCTGAGACTCAGAGATGCATAAAGTGTTTAAAAACTGTATTCTCCTCCCATGTAGAAAAAACGGATTGAAGAGTCTCTTTACTCTTTCTATCCTCAAATCCCTAGAGACATCATATATAAGATTCTATTAACCTCAGAGAATACCAAAATCAAATGATTGGGGGAAGACAAGGGAACTTGTCTGCTTGTCATCTGCAGTGAAAGAAGTGATCAATGTCTATGAGTAGTTCCCAGAACTCAAGAATCTCAGTAGTTTTGGGTTTTGCTGTTGCTTTTAATTAGGATGCACTCATTCTTATAGAGAACAAAACTGAAGTTAGAAATTCTGGGTTCTAGTTCCAGGTGTCACTTACTAACTGTATGACTTTGGTCAAGTCTCTTTACCTTTCTGCTCCTCAACTGCTCTTTTTTTTTTTTTTACAGAATCTTGCTCTGTTGCCAGGCTGGAGTAGAGTGCTATGATCTTGGCTCACTGCAACCTCCACCTCCCAGGTTCAAGCAATTCTCCTGCCTCAGCCTCCTGAGTAGCTAGGACTACAGGTGTGCTCCACCACCGCCAGCTAATTTTTGTATTTTTAGTAGAGACGGGGTTTCACCATGTTGGCCAAGATGGTCTCCATCTCTTGACCTCATGATCCACCTGCCTCAGCCTCTCAAAGTGCTGGGATTACAGACATGCACCGCCATGCCTGGCCAGCTGCTCTATCTTTAATGGGAATAATACCCTTTGTTCCTTCTACCCAAAAGGACATCCACTAACTGGCACCTCTGTAACATTTTCAAATTTACAAGGTAGTTTCAACACAGCACCTTACTTTCTCTTTATATAAACTCTCTGGGAGAGGTTGGTTAATGGTAACTCTTCCCACCCCGACTTCCCACTGCATGCATCCAAAAACTAAGAGGCTGGGAAATGAAGGGATTTCTCAAGCAGTGTGCGGGGATTCCTATCTCATATTCAAATTCTAAATCCATTGTTTTTTTTTTCTCCTTTACAGCACAAAAGCATTTGTAAAATGTAAATGCATTTCAACATTGCAATCTGGCTTCTGAAAGGGAAACGTCAGTAGAGGTATTATAATTATCCCGCACTCCATTTTCCTGTTCGCTATGTCAAGATGGAAAATAGGCTTTATTGTAGGTCCATGAATAGCCCACAGCAGCAAAACAAAAAGAAGCTGCACAGCCCAACACAGCAGGGATACCACTGCAGGAGAAACAGCAGCAGAGCACTGCTCCAAACAGTGAGTAAAGGGCACTGAGAAGGTTCTAGAAGGCATGCTTCACCTGAACATCTACAAGCACACTCCTAAATGGCAAAGCAGCCACAGTGTCAGGAAGAAAACCATTAGACCAAACAGACGAACCCAGCTAGTGCCAAGGGCACACATTATCTTAAGAAAAGAAATTACCAGTTTATGGGGACTGAAGCAATTTCTAGAATCGAGGACTTCAAAGGCCACATCAGACTATGTTATGGTCAAGGGGAATTCCTCGGGATCAACCCCATATTGCTGATAAAGTTGACAATGAATTCCATGATGTCACATAATGGGAGCAAGTAGTAGGAGTAAGGAGTTTTTGGAGAAGGAGGAAACTTTAGCCAAAGGTTATCTAGAAAATGAAAGATGCAGATCCACCTGATCCTCTCATTATCCCACAGAGCTGTGCCAGGACCAGGACATGGCTGTACATGCAGTATGAGTCTCCATTCCAGGGAAGCGACCATGCGCCACTCCCTACTCCCTACTGTATGAGCAAGTGTAAGAAAGCAGTCCTGTCTGTGGAAATCTACCGGCTGCTTGGCACCCAACAGTGTGGATATGAGTACCAGCTCTTTATGGGAACTCTGCACTTGGAGTCTCTAGCAACATGAGAAGTACAGTTCCCCTACTGGAGAGGAGGCGGCGCAGGCTCAGGGAAAGCCAAACTTGGATGCAATTCCTTCCACTGGGGAAAACACTGTGGAGGGAGAAGCTGGCTCCACTATCTTTCCGTCCAATTCTACAGTAAGCAACCAGGGTCACTTTCAAACAACTCAGCTTCTCTGAAGCCACACCATTTCACTGGCCTAGTGTCTCCGCTGCCTGTTAGAGAAAAAAAGCATCTAGGCAAAGATAACCCTGCAAAGCGGAGGAAACCTCATCAATACAGATTATTAATTAAAATAAACCTGAATTTGAATTGTCTTTTATTAAATATGTTGATTGAAATGTAAATAATAGTGATTTTTGTTTTGTTTCCTTGCTACTTAAAAAAAAAAAAAATTCCAAGGCTGCATTCCATAAAGGCATTTCATTAACCAGTCAAATTTAGGTGACTCAATTGATGTAGTTACAGCACTAACTTTGCTGATAAAAAATAAAATGACTCAGGGCAAACACACTGTCATATTGTTATTATTTAACACAGACTGCTAAGACCTAGCATGGGAGTTGCTGCCTAGCGCACAGTTAGACACGGTCCGTGTCCCAGGGGCATGCAATCCCAGCAAGGTTGTTATATGGTATTCATTGCAATTTGATGAACTTCATTTATCTAGACAGCCACTTATTTAGGCTGAATGGGAACCTACTGAATCATCTTAATTCAGAGACTTCTACTGCACCATGGGTCTGCAGCAGCTATTAAACTTGGGAAATTTCAGCGGCCATGACACAATGAATGTATTATTCCTGCAGAATTATCTGCGTGTGATGAATCATCAGCTTTATGGACAGGTGTTGGGTGATACCTGCTATCACCTTTGTTCCCTTTAGGTTTTTAAGTATGATATCAGTGCTGCAGTCACTGTTACTCATCTTCCCCAATAAAGAAGCTATCTGTCACAGATGATGCTATTTCCCCAATAGCACAATCATTCAATTCTTGGGGAAAAAAAAAATCACACAGTCTGAAACCCTGGTACAAAATGACGGTTCCCCTAGGCACTGAGTTCTCTGAAGCGATGAGTTAATGAGGAGAGAATAGTTCTTTCTGCAATGGATACAGCCACTTTATGGCATTCTATTACTAATTGAGAGTAGGAACTCCCATAAACTATACATACAGGATTTATTTGGGTTATTTACAAGGCCAAGGGAGGAAACATGAAAAAAGAAAGACTTGCATATACAATGAATCCGATTGCTGAACAACTGTAAATTCTATTTATGGACAAGAGGGCTTTTTCAAAGACAGGTGATATGTAAGATTTGAATAAAATCTTAAGGTTATAACTCCCAAAATTCTTGGCTGCTCTCTAAATTCAGTACCAGAGACTCTCGCAACATGTAGACCAAGTCTATATTTATATTGTCTCTGACGATGAAGCTTAGAGCTTGGAAATTAAAATGAAACAGTTGGTTTTATTCCAAAAAGTCACGGTAACTTCCAATTTCTCAGACTTGAATGAACACTAAAGGCATTTTATCAGTCAGCGTTCTCCAAAGAAACAGGACAAATGGGATACACACAAACATATCTACATACACATATCTTTGATTTATTTTTAAGGAATTGGCTATGTGTGATTGGGTGGGCTGACATTTCTGGAATCTGTAGGGCGGCTTGGCACTCAAGAAACTCAGACATGATTTTCTGTTAACTTTTTGAAGCAGAATTCTTTGTCTCTGGGAAACTTGCATTAGCTCTTATGGCCTTCAACCGATTGGATGAGATCCACTCACATTACTGCTGTTCTCTTTTAAAGTCAACTCTAGATGTTTATCATATCTGAAAAATACCTTCACAGTCATCTTGATGAGTGTTTGACCCCAAAACTGAGCACCACAACCTAGCCAACCTGACACATAACATTTAACCATCATAGGCGTCACTTCTATTTGTCAATGTTTATACTATGAATGTCATCAAACACTATTTCTTAAATTGGCACATACAAAACCAGTAGGATTTGTGTTTCATATAACTTTTTTTCCCCACTTTTTGTTTTGGTTACATCTCAAACAAAAAGTTCTTTGGAGTTTGAATATGCTAGGCCTTTTTTGTGCCGATGTCAATTATTTTGTTGAAAAATATTTCTTATGTTTCTATAAATTCAGTATTTGCAAATTATGATCCACACCTAACATCTGTTTCTGTATGGCCCATGAATCAAGTATGATTTTTACATTTTTAAATATTTACATTATAAATGGAGATGCAAGGAATCGTACATTCAAAAATGGTTAAAAGGGTAAACATTATGTTATATGTAATTACAACACACATGCACACAAAAGTTATGTAAGTATCTACATAATATTACCCTGTGTTTTGCCACTTGGCCCTCAAATGCCAAATATTTACTCTCTGACCCTCTAAACAATGTTTGCCGATGCTTGTTATAAATTGAATATTTTCTTACTGGGGAAGCCCTAAGCACCCCATCTAGCTATATGGAGCATTACTGTATTGTAAAGGGTTCCTTTCATTCCTTTCTCGTTTTTGCTTTGTTTTGTTTTTGAGACAGTGTCTCATTCTGTCACCCAGGCTGGAGTGCAGTAGCTTAATCATGGCTCACTGCAGCCTTCATGGCCTGGGCTTAAGCGATCCTCTCACCTGAGCCTCCCAAGTAGTTGGGACTGCAGGTGCATGACACCACACCCAGCTAACATTTTTTATTATATGTAGAGACAGGGTTTTGCCACATTGCCCAGGCTTGTCTCAAACTCCTGGGCTCAAACTATCATTCCACCTCAGCCTCCCAAAGTACTGGGATTACAGGCATAAGCCATTATGCCTGGCCCTAATTCCTTTCTTAATATCATAATTCCTCAGTAAGCACTATAAATACACCCTTTAAAACGGAAACTCTTTATTAACTAAACTTTAAGGAAATGAGCTATAGTATTTAGTGAAACTTCATTTAAAGCTAATAAAATCAATCAGGCCGTGGACTTGCAAGGTCTGCCGGATTTGGCTTTCCTCTTTTCCCCACTTCACCACCTATGCCCGTCCCTTTCCGTCATTCCACTCCAGCCATCCTGATCTCCTTTTGTGTGTGTGTGTGTGTGTGATAGAGTCTCACTCTGTTGCCCAAACTGGAGTGCAGTGGTGTGACCATGGCACACTGCGACCTCCATCTCCTAGGTTCAAGTAATTCTTTTGCCTCTGCCTCCTGAGTAGCTGGGATTCCAAGTGAGCACCACCACGCCCTGCTAATTTTTGTATTTTTAGTAGAGACAGGTTTTTGTCATGTTGGCCAGGCTGGTCTTGAACTCCTGACCTCAGGTGATCCACCTGCCTTGGCCTCCCAAAGTCCTGGCCTTCTTTTTGTTCCTGGAATACTTCCAACTTGTTTCACACTCCGCATAGAACATCCCAAGGCTGGCTGCTTCTTATCATGCCAATATAAACTGGGATGTAACCTACTGAGACAGGCTGTCCCTGACCATGCTCCTAATCCACACTCTCCATTTTTCTCTTTATCTTACTACTCTATTTTTTATATAATGTTGTCCAGAATAATCTGTATATTGGTTTATTTTTCACCAGTAAAATGACAGCTCTGAGAAAGCAAGGATCTTGTCTGTCTTGCTCATGGCTGTACCTTAGTATCTAGAACATCCCAGAATCCACAGAAGGTGTTCATTCTATATTTGTGGAGTTTGCAAGTAGACAGACACAACATGCAGTGGCCCATCTTAGTGATTACTCTTCTAATTAAGTCACCTTTGAACCAACAGTGGCCTGGAAATTATTTAATCTGACTATTCATTCATTTACCTAAAGTGCTTTGAGCATCCAACCTTGTCTCAAGCCATATACTAGGTGCAGTGGCTACAACATTTGAGAAAAAAATAAAATGAGCCCTTGCCCTCAGGGATCTCACAATAATACGTTAGCAACAAAGGAGTTTGGGAATAATGCCATCCTCCAGTGATATTAGAAAACATGTTTTGCATATGTCATTGAGTGTGTCTTTTCTTACGTCAAATAATTCTTCAAACTCCTTAAATCAGTATTTTCTATCTTTAATGCAACTGAGCATTCACATGTGCTCCTTTTAATAGCCAGGACTTTAATACCACATCAATGTTGACAATAAGAAATTATAAATATTTAAGCTAAAAATTAAAAGAAAGACAAAAATTATCCTGTGCACTACAAAACACAATATAGAAAGTAATTTGTTAACAACATTGAAAAACATTGACCCTCTGACTTTATGCCTACTAGTTTGATTTAGAGATGAAAAATTTCCAAAGATGCCTATGATGCTTTATCAGTTGTTCAGATTTCTCATATTCATAGATTGTAGTTCTTTTTAGTCAGAAAGGGGGAAATTTAACATTCCTTTATTTACATCTTCCTTTCTTTTCTCTTTTTTTAATTTTGAGGTGGAGTTTTGCTCTGTCGCCAGGCTGGAGTGCAGTGGCTCATGCAGTCTTGGCTCACTGCAACCCTTGTCTCCCGGGTTCAAGCAGCTCTCCAGCCTGAGCCTCCCAAGTAGCTGGGACTACAGGTGTGCACCACCATGTTCAGCACAAGTTTATTAAATAGAAAAAAAAAATCAAGTCTTAGGTGATAAATCTGTCTTTATGTCTCTGCCAATATCTGTATGGTTGTCCCTTGACCCTTTTGCTTGGAATGTATCCTTCTAAACACACGCACATAAAATTAAAGGGGAATTGGTGGGCCTCTCTCTTATTTACATCCTAGTAATTTTAGTAAGAAAATTTTCATTTAAACCACGCCTTAACATCATGTTGAGAATTTCTTTGTTTAATTATTTTTTCTATCATCAAGACTGGAAGTCAGAGCTGGACATAGATAGCCGTCATGAAACTGACAAACAGGGGACCTACTACAGCTACGTCACTAAAAATCTTTGACCCTGAATAAGTGGCATCACTTTCTTGATCCTCAGTTTTCTCATCTGTAAAATGAAGACATCTTATTACATCATTTCCAATTTGCTCACTTCCAATTCTACATTTCACTATAAATGTATGTATGTTTATAATAAGCACAGTCAATTTTAAGCAGTAAAACAAAAAATGAACCTGGACTTTTTTTGGAATTTCAAGATTGAAGCTGTATTTTTATGTCAAAACACATAAAACTGCACACTATAAATATATGTTGCTTATGGTACATCAACTCTACCTTAAGAAAACTCTGAGATTAAACAACAAAAAAAAAAGCATGACACTTTAGGTTGTCGCCTAAGAAGAATTAACAGTATTTTGGGGAGGAAAGTAAGAATAACATATATTTTCATATGAGTTTTCTTTTTTAACTGCTGCTTGGACAAGTAAAGAATCAAAATGACTCCTTTAAGTGTGCAATTGCTCTTATTGCATGGCACTAAATAGCTTTGTCTACACAAATAAATGGCTTTGAAAGAAAACTCCTGCTGCCAGAATTGTATTTACCTAAATCATTATTGTTGTACTATTAATTTTAGAGAGAGGATCTTTCTCTGTTGCCCAGGCTGGAGTGCAGTGGCATGATCATGGCTCACTGCAGCCTGAAGTTCCTGGGCTCAAGGGATCCTCCTGCTTCAGCCTCCTGAGTAGCCAGGATTACAGGCATACACCACCATGCTCAGCTAATTTTTGTTAGTTTTTTTAGAGACAGGGATTTGCAATATTGGCCAGGCTACCCATATTATTATTTTTTTTAACAATCTTGAACTCAGCTAGTTCATAGTTATTCATCATTTTCAAAACATCCAGTGGTTTGATCTCTACACCCCATCTCCTGCTGCCCCTCCCAGCCTGGATGGAAGCTGAGGCTGAGTCTCTGCTACCAGCAGGTGAGTGGAAGAAGGTAGGTCTGTTTACCTGGCAAGAATGGCCTAGAATAGGCATGGTATTTAGCTGTGCTGCCCCAAAACAAAACCATGTTACAGTGAAAAAAAAATGCAGTCAAACTGAAATACAAAATAAATTTCTCCCAATTCAATGTCATTTTGATAGACAAATTCGATGAAACCAGTTAACAGAGAGTAAGGCAGCTTTAGGGATAATGAGGAGAAAGAAAAATATGTGGAGAGGATGGAGAGAAAACAAAAGGAGAACTCATAGAAACACAAGAAAAGGGAAAAGTTATAGTGTACAGCTTTTACAGTTTCTTACACTTTATTTTAAAAATTCCTTCTAGGATTCCCAGACAAAATCTACACCAACATGTCAACTCTGTGAATGCAGATAGGAAAAGAGAGAAATGAAGTAACTATGCAAATACTGAAGAACAATCTTTACTGATCATCAAGGAAGTTAAAGCAAATTATTTTTCTTTACTTCGAATTATCCAGAAAATCATCTCCATGCTTTACTTCTCATTGCGTTGTAAACAAAGCTTAAACTAAATGAAAAGTTGGTTGAGTTTTTAGTAATTCTTTCATCTGTCTGCATAACTCAAGCAAAAAAAAAAAAAAAGCAAAAAACCCTTGAATTACACACTATCCACAAATTTGCAAGTGTGGACCTTGTATTGGAGAATGTCATGAAATAGAAGAGAAGAGAATGGGGTGGTGTCTATGAAAAGTTGATAACATAAAAATGCTTTGTCGCATTTCCCTACATCTTTCCTGAATGGTAGGAGATGTTTTAAATAAGGTTCTGCTTCCATTAACACTTACGCCCTGTTCCCCTCCTCAACACTGAAATGACATTCTAAATGGCATGTCTATGTATTATAACCAGGTCCCAATTTCTTCTTGCTTTTTGCATCTCACATCAATAGCAGGACAGGCAAAAGATTGGCCAGGACAATGCCAAAGCAATGGAGAAATGCCTTCAGTTATTATTACCAGAGTAAATGAAGAAACCGCACACCAGATGGGTGTATATTATCTATCCAACTAAAAAAGTGTCTTGTTAACAGAGATAAATTGTCTGAAATGGCAGAACATTTTCTTGTAATTTTAAAAAATAATAGCAGCAATATTTCAGAGGATAATTCTGCAATTTTTTCAAGGTTTCTCTTAAAAACCACATTTGATATTGATGGATACATTCTTAAAGTGTTCATTGGCACATTCATAAATATGTGAAGTTGAAAGGGAATTTTTTTAAAAAAATTCCAACTACAATAATCTCTCTTGGAAGTGTAAAGACATGATGTGAATGGACTACAGCATCCACTAAGGCTGACCATATTTCATTCATGCCTGAATCAGCATTAGCAAAACAAAACAGAGGGAGTGTGGTGCAGTGAGCTGTGCCAACTATCGGTGTGACCTTGAACTTGCCAACGAATGTAAAACCACACTTTTCAGATCTCTAAGATGTAGACAAAATCTACATCACAGGATTGCTATGAGAATTTGAAAAAAAAAATCCTTTAAATATCCTCTGTTGTACATGAAGGTGCTATCTAAATGTTCGCTTCTCAATGAGCAATATTTGTAGAAAGTATTAGGCTTTTTTATTTCCTTACTGAAAGGAGAGTCTAGTTTTACACAATGGGAATGTTTTGCTTTCTTTTAATGTTATGGTGCATTGTTCCACTTTTGATAGTGAATACAACAAGATCTCTGGCAAAAATATACAATAAATATTATCCCCTTCTATAGTCCTTGGCCTAGTTAAATCTATATTACAGTTAAACCTAAAATCCATTATGAATATGAAAACACTGCCTTCATCTGCATTCAGCCATATCTGTAGGCAAAAAAGGTTATTTACTAGAAGAAAAACACAATTAATTTCTGAGATGTTTTATTTTATTTGGAAAGTCTCCTTTCTCCAGGAACATAACAATGACTCACTGATTTATAAATTGTTATGCTTTACAGGCGGTCAAAATACTTTCCTAACAATCATGATAGCTTGTATTTCTAATCTCAGTAATACGTAGCTACAACATAAAAACTGTCTTCAGAGAAGCTTTGGGCCTTTTAAGTTTTTGTCAGCTCAATTTTGCTCTTGTATGCACCCAGAAAACTTGGGTGGGTTTTAATCTTTCCATTTAGCATTTGGTTAGTTGGTTTGTTTAATAACTAGGAATACTGAAAGATACACTTTGACTTATTAGCTTGTCAAGCCCAGGAGAAAAATGCAATGCTCTCTGTGATACCCCAATGATAATAAAGAACATAATGGAACAGCTTTGTAAAGTCCACTCTGGTGGGCATGATCAGAGGAGTCTCATCTTGCTTGGGGATTCAAGTAATGGTAATGGTCATGCCAAGTTAAACGACCCTTGGAAAAAGTAAAAGGCATCTAGGCAGAGCCCACACAATATTTTCATTGTAGTAGGCCTCTTTTGCTCCAGCATTTTCTCTGTTCTTCACTTGAACAACAACGAAAGTAGTTTGCTGGGATTGAGAAGATCTATCATATAAAAAAGATATATCTCAACACAGCGTGGAAGCTGAGATTGACGGTGGTAACATCAGATTCATCTCTCTTAATTCATGATATAAGAGAAAGCTCGGTGGCATAGAGTGCACCTGCAATTGTATTTATGTGATTATACGTTTATTTTGAATGATTTCATCACATTTGTTTCCTGCAAAGGAAAATTCTTTTACTGGGACCAGCTCAATCCCTGCTTTATCCATATACCAGCGACTGGAGCAGCCATGTTTTTAAATAGCCTCACCCCTCCCACAGTCTGGACCAATCCCTGCACTTTCATGAGCTATTTCAAATTTCAGAGCACAGAGTGGGTGATACAGTCTCCCTCTTGTGGTCAAAGCCAAAATATGTGACTTCTGTTTTCCATATGCCTCCACAGAAACAGAACATACAGTGAAAAAAACAATAGTAAGAATGCAGTTGAAAGGCAGACAGATATAGCTTTGAGACCTGGAGGGAGGGTCTATCTGCAGGATCCCTCCTCCTCCCCACATTTGACTGTCAACTCTGTCCTGGCTGTGAATGCAGGTAAATGACCCCTCTAGCCAACAGCTTGCTAGGGTTTAGTTTCTGACACTTGCAACCATGTTAATATAGTCACCAAAGTATTAGCTACTTAGATCAACTTTCTCACTAGCAAAGACAGAAAAAAAAACCTGATAAAAACTTTATTACTGGCATAAATGTATAGTGGCCTTACCTTTGCAAAAACACTACACTTGGATACCCTAACGCAACTTAACAATTTATTTTTGATCCCTGGGATTGAATTTCTTCACCAATGAAATGATAGGGTTGAGCTAGATCAGAAGAACTAAGGGAGGCACATGGGCCACTTGGTCCCACAGCAGTGAGTGTGCACTCAGCCTGACATTCTTTCCCAAGGACTCTCAGTTCTGCTTCAGAAGACTTCTCACCACAGTATGCAGGGTGGAATTTACTTTTCACTCCTGGACCTTACATGATCTCAAAATACTATTATAACCTTGCTAATAATCTAGTGAATTAGACTAGGCAAAGTATCTGATTCCCATTACACAAGTAAGGAAATTGAGTCACAGAAAACCTTGCAGTTTACATAAACCTGTTCAGCTTCTTTTTAACCCTCTTTCCCCTCTTCATTATAGACCTGGAAAGGTGGAAGGAGGAAGAAAAGCTGTGGCTGTCCTTACGTAGTAGTTTTTTTCCTTGAAAACAGAACAGGGTGGGGCAGGCCACTGCTCTGGAAGGTTTCTATACTGTTGCATTGGAAATTATCTCCTTTTCTTCCCTAGCCCTTTGTCTCCCCTAATTTATCACACCACATCAGCACCAGCTGGCTGTACCCCATATTAGAGGAAGATGGGGCCCAGTCAATTATTGCTTCTCTGAACTAAGCTGTACCCTGGTGAGTAGCATTCCCAAAGGGGTTTAATTTAGGAGTAGGAAATAACAGAGGAACAAAGAGAAACTTGTTCAGAGACGCACTTTTGAACCCAAGCAGAGATGCCAATTTGGGGTCTAGGCATGCCATTTAGTCAACCATGCAAATTAGCACATGCTCGCTTGCCTGGGGCCCCGAAAGAAACCAGGGGGACCCACTGGAATTCCAATCTGTTCTGTTTCTCCTTCAACTGACTTTTGGTCATGTTTTAGTTGGTATTTGCTTCTGTGGATTTCTATGGCTGAAGGTAAATGTTTGTTTTCTTAACCTGGGCATCAGGAAGCAGAGTTGAAATAAAAATGTGTTAGATTGAAAGTTGATAATGATAAATTTTTAGGAGTAAACCAGGAAGAAAAAATAAAATATGTGTGTAATTTGTATAATATTTGTACATATAATTTATATATACTGATATATAACTTTTATAAATTTATGTATATATACACACAGACCACAAAAGCTGAATAATGAGTCCAAAAATGCACTTCCAACCTAGTCAACTCCATATCTGAGCATGTTTCTTTTAATGGGAGCCATTCACGATTACTGTTCATGGGTGCAGGGGTGAGGATAACTGTTGCAATTGTTTGAATCTGTGCTTTTCATAAAAGCAAGTGTCTCACTCTGACAAGGGTTGTAGCCCTCATGTATTTTCTATAACTCTAGGTGGATTGGAACTATTAGGTCCCATTAACTTACACCTTCTCAGAGAAGATTTCATTTCCCAATTATTGGAACATTGAGTCAAATAAAAGCAAACATTGTTCAAGAAAACAACATGAAAAGAGTCTTTCAAAGTCTCAGGAAAGCTGGGGATTGATTGAAACTACATAGTTGAAAATGCATCTCTATCCATGACTTGAACCACAAAGGTGGTGGGAGGGGGTAGAGGAAAGAGTGGTAGGAACTTGGAGCAGGGGCAAGAAAGAGAGAACATTTATTGAAGGTAAAGAAAGAGAACTGGTATCTGGAATTTCCTCTGCAATTTAAGGCTGTCAAGCCAGCATCTTGCACATCTTCCCAGATTGAATACATCGCTATTATGGAAGCAGAGCTCTATTCTAGGATAGATTAAAGAGCTAATAGGTGAAATCAGCTGCAGGGAGCATCTGTTTTTTTGTTTTTTATTTTAGAGCAAGAGTCCTCTCAGAACTAGAAAAATACAGATTCCAGAGTTCCAGGGGATTGTAGCCTAGGAGGGAGTCACAACCTTCCAATCCTTAAAGTGCCTAAGCTCAATGAATCCCCATGAATCCTTCCAACATGTGACGTGCCATAACAACTTTACCTTCCAAAATATCACTAAGTATTTTGTGATATTTTGGAAGGTAAATTTTCTATGGCAACTGGAGCACAGCTTCACTTTGACCCAAAGTATTTCCTATTAATTGCCTTATTCTTTGACTAAGGCCTGGATGTCTATGGTTTCAGATCCTGTCTTCTAGGCTACCTTGAATAGTTGCTCCATTACTTATTCCCTAAAGGAATAGAAGAACTCCTTCTTCTCAGTCATCACAGCCTAGGCAAATGATTTGAAATGATACACCTGCCAAACAGCATGTGGTCACACAGCTGACTTGTAAAATCTTTAGAAACTTTTATTAGTATGACTTGTGGGGGTATTGGAAAAAGAGAAGTCACTTGGGATACATTTGTTAAAAATCAGTAGTATGTCAAGAACTTTAATTTCAGTATATTTCATAATAACCCTGCAAAGAAAACCTGATTGTTCCCATTTTCATTGAGGAAACTTAAGACTTCTTTTTTTCCCCCATTTATTTATTTTATTGCATTTTAGGTTTTGGGGTACGTGTGAAGAACATGCAAGATTGTTGCATAGGTACACATGTGGCATTGTGATTTGCTGCCTTCCTCCCCATCACCTACATCTGGCATCTCTCCCCTTGCTATCTCTCCCCAGCTCCCTACCCCCCACCGTCCCTCCACTATTTCCCCCCAACTGACCCCAATGTGTAGTGCTCCCCTCCCTGTGTCCATGTGTTCTCATTGTTCAACACCCACCTATGAGTGAGAACATGCGGTGTTTGATCTTCTGCTCTTCTGTCAGTTTGCTGAGAATGATGGTTTCTAGGTTCATCCATGTCCCTACAAAGGACATGAACTCATCGTTTTTGATGGCTGCATAATGTTCCATGGTGTATATGTGCCACATTTTCCCTATCTAGTCTATCATCGATGGGCATCTGGGTTGGTTCCAGGTCTTTGCAATTGTAAACAGTGCTGCAATGAACATTCGTGTGCATGTGTCCTTATAGTAGAACGATTTATAATCCTTTGGATATATACCCAGTAATGGGATTGCTGGGTCAAATGGAATTTCTATTTCTAGGTCCTTGAGGAATCGCCACACTGTCTTCCACAATGGTTAAACTAATTTACACTCCCACCAACAGTGTAAAAGTGTTCCTATTTCTGAAGATTCTCCAACATCCTTGGCTAGGCTTGGGAGGTGAACTCAGTTGCTTCTGACTCCAAAAGCTCATGAACCGTGGAAAGTGCATCAGTGGTTTTTTTTGTTGGTTTGTTTGTTTGTTTTTTGAGGCAGAGTCTTTCTCTGTCACCCAGGCTGGAGTACAGTGGCGCGGTCTTGGCTCACTACAACCTCTGTCTCCCAAGTTCAAGTGATTCTCCTGCGTTAGCCTCCTGAGTAGCTGAAACTACAGGTGCCCATGACAACACGTAGCTAATTTTTGTATTATTAGAAGGGATGACGTTTCACCATGTTGGCCAGGCTGGTCTTGAACTCCTGACCTCAGGTAATCTGCCCACGTTGGCCTCCCTAAGTGCTGGGGTTACAGGTGTGAGCCACCGCACCTGGCCAAGTGCATCAACTTTTAAAGCTGCTGCCTTCTTCTGAAAGCCAATTTAAACAGCAAACATTTATGATATGAAGAGTGTTTTCCTATATGCAAATATGTTACAAGTTTCTGTGGATTAGTAGCAGTGCTTTTTAAGCTTTTTTGTTTTGCTGCAAATAAGGAATGAATTAAATGTTGGGACCCTGTTCACACATACTTATTTTATGTCTATAAAAGTGTATTTGTAACTGAAAACCACTCACAAAACAATACCTTCTTTTATACATGAAAAGCCTTCTGATACATTCTAATGTATTTCCAGACTCTGTATAATACTATAATAGTGGTTTTGAGTACTCAACACAGAGCAAAACTAGCTGGGATCATATGTGAGTGTAGATACTTGTCAGTTGTAAAAACTTAGAAAAGTGACTTAACCTATAAAAGTAATTACACCTCATAAGGATGTCATGAAGATTAAATAAATCACTGACATAAAAAGCACCCAATAAATGTTGGCTCTTACTCCATTAGGACCTTAGCACAGTGCCTAGATGGAGCAGCTTTACAATGACTGACACATGAAAGCACCATAAAAAGGTTTGCTGTTTGTGATGCTGTGTACTTATTATGTCTACTAAGGGTAGGACAACGTGATACGATGTATAAAACAAAAGAAATTGGAGAACATTTACATAGATGAGCAAAAGGAACAAGACATCAAACAACATAAATGCTTTCATGGAGACAGAATTTTTTTAAACATGGAGATCAGTTCCTTAGTCATTTCCTTTTATAATTTAATATACAATAATATGGCATATGTTCTAGTTCCTTATTTTAGACTACTTCTTCCACTAGACTGTAAACATTTTTAGGGCTAAGACTGGGTCTGTTAATCCACCATTGTATTTTCTTGGCCTGCAGCCATACCTTTGACATAGATGTCATTCAAATTACTACTTACTGAATGAAAACACAAATGAATGGGGCAGCATTGTTTGTCTGTTTGTATCCATACAACTTTATTTAGGTTTTGAAGTCATGTTGGTGTCCTCATAATAAGTTATTGTGTATTTACAATGTGCTTTCCCAAGCTCCACCCCCCAAAAAAGCCAGATTTGGAGCAATTTCAAATTTCTCTGTGAAACGCATCTTTCGAGGCACGTGGCACCTCTCAAGAGTACAATGTAAGGTCTCTAAGATGAGTTTGGGCTTCCCAGTCCCCCAAGCTAGGAAGTTGGTAGCCTATGAATCCTTAATCTACCTCCTAACCCAGAGAGAGGAGCGGAGCTGTTGAGATCATATCACCTAAAACTTCCTTTTGCAGGTTTTTGTTGTTGTTGTTGTTGTTGTTTTGGTTTTTGCGTCTCTCTATTGATCTGGGCAACCACACAGAGGGAACTGGCAGTAGGAGAAAAGAACTGACATTCAAGAGGGAAAAGACCTATGAGATTATGACACATTGTTTCCTGCTGATCTTTCCAGCTTCTTTTCATGCCCAACTGGCATTTTACCCTTAACCAAACTCATTTCCATTTCTGTTAATAGAAGTGCAAGGGAATTACAAAGTTGGAATTCTCCAAAGCATTGAGGGATGAATCATGTTTCAAAGTAGGATGGTCATGATTCACCTCTCTAAGTGGGAGGTGGTAGAAGGAGCGATCTCCTAAGATGGATAAGCCAATTACGCAGCATTGTTGAATGACTTGCTTACCTAGTACTGTGCAGGCAAAACAGAGAAGAAAGCCAGAAACTCAATCCTGTTCAAAAAGCTGGCAGGCTTTCTTTCCAGTAGGAGAGAATTGACCAAAATATAAAAGATATAAATCCCAGAGGGTATGACTTGCTCCTTATTAATCTTTGATCCTCTCTGTTTAGCACACGGTAGGTAAATGTTAGCAATTAACCAATGAACAATTTAAAGTGGAGCAAGCTTAACCCTTGGAGTTGAACAGACCCAGATCTCAGATCTGTCATTTTCCAGATATTTGATTCTGTACCATTTTTTTGATCCAAGTGTTGGATTTCGTAACTTCCCTCATCTTACCTTAAAAATAGAAACACAAAAGATTAAGTGGATCAGAGTTAAAGCATCGAGGACAATGCCTGACAAAGAGGACTGCTCAGGAAGTGGTTATTGCCTTGTGATTGTTGTTGAGATCACATGTTAATTCATACTCAGCATGGATGCCTTATTTTTCTATACATGAGAATCCCTAGATAAAGCAGAGAGCAGAGCACAATCCCTACATGTACCCAGAAAAAGGCCTGGGGATGTCCCCAATTCAAATATGCTCCTCAAATTTCTCCTCAACTCACCTTCTGCTCATCTTAAGCTCCAGTCTTAGCCATTCTGAGATAATACTGATACCTGGTATTATATAAAGATAGCCTGATTTATATGCCAGACAAATGAACAGAAGCCCAATCTCACCAGAATGAGGCTACCAGGGAGTAGGGTGACACTAGAAGGTGGAAAGCCATATAGCAGAAAACAAGATTTACATGATAAAAAGAGAACACACTTTTCTGAAAAATCCTGAGTTCAAGTTCAGGTTGTGAAATATGCTAAGCTATATGCCCTAGGGCTAGGGAAAATTATTTACTCTTTCATAACTACAGACTTTAAATTTAGATATTATCTTCAAGGATGTTGCAAGAATTACCTGGCATAATGTTTCGCATGTTTAACATAGTTGCTGACACAGAATAATTACCCGGTACCCACACTTCATATTTTTTATCCTCTAAACTTGATATTAGAACCCTAACACTGGGAAAAGCCATTTTTCTGCATACCCATTATGCCCTCCTAAAATAATTTGAAAAGTCTTTTAATTTCACACTGCTTCATTGAACACTAATATTTCTCACTCTTTTTAATCATAAATCTTTTTAGTTTGTGAAGAATTGATCATTTCTGTCATTGGACCCCAGAAACTCTTAACTCCTGAAATAGTAGCTTTCCTTCTTGAGCTAAAAAAAGTTCATCAACAGCTATTACCAACTGCAGCAAAATTTATTCTTTCAAAGCCTCCAGAGGGCAAGATCACTGTAATTTCCTTTTAAATTTTATCTGACTTGTGATTCCAATTTGGCCGGAATTATGAAATGTCCCTTCAAATTAAGTAAACCACAGCAACGCTTGCACTGTCTACCGGATAACAATATATCCCATTAGCTGTGCTCTACAGATTCAGTGAAATCTAAACTCATCTGTAATGGCTCCACAATTGTCGGCACTGCTGACTGCCCTTGATCAGTACCAAGAAAGTCTATTGATGGAAGAGATGCATCAGCAATCAACAGACAGCGTTAACTTTTTAAAAAGCTTCTGTCACTTGCAGTTGATAATAATAACTTATTAGGTTGTTGAGTGAACCTACTCATGAATCAAGACATAAAAAAGAGAAAATTAGTGGACCTCACCACCATTTATGAGGTATACTGTGAGAAGGTGGAAGTATTAGAGAAGTATAATGAGATTCCACATTCTTAAAAGGAAATAACTGGACTTAAGGGCCAAAGAATAGAGCATTTGATATCTCTCTCCAGGAGGTTTTCAGACTGAGTAGTTAAGAAGTGGACAGTGGGTATTAGAAAGGGGAAAGTATTTCATACACCTGTGCTATGCCAAGTTGCTGAGCATTCATTGTTTATATCATGTAATCCTTTCTAAAACACAATAAATAAACTACCTCAATTTTTAAAATGAATGAGATGATATTCGTAAAGTTTGGATAATCTGTACAAGAGGACACACCTAGAGGTGGAGGAATCAGGACGGGAACACAGGTCTGTCCAACTTCAGAATCCACATCTCATGTTGGCTACTAGACTAAAAAGCAGACACATAAAGGGCTGGAAGAATAATATCTTGAAAGCAAGGTCTAGAGATGGTTGGTTTTTAATTCAATTTTTAATTCCATTCGATTCTGTGAGTAATTATTTCTTAACTTTTGTCATAGTTGCCAAAAGAAGGCTACATGTTCTAATGGTTATACCCGTGCATTCTAGACTCAGATTCTCCTGTCATTCAAATTTCTGCTCTGCCATTTCCTAGCTGTATAAACTCAGGAAATATACTTAGCTCCTCTTCTAAGCCCAGGTTTCCTCATCTATAAAGTGGACATAAAAATAATTACCTTGCATAGTTTCCATGAAGATAAAACATGATGGTTTGTAAAACCAAAGTACACTGCCTGGCAAAATGTGTAATCAATACATGGTAGCTATTGCTATCACTCTTCTATTACAAAGCTATGTTATAGGATAACGGATGATAAATAAAGAAGTTGAAGTATTTGACGGCAAAAGTATTTATTAAAGGAAAACAAAATAAGAGTGGCCAAAACACTGATTATTCAGGACAAAGAAAAAGATTGAATTCAATCATCATACCTCATCCAGAAATATGAGGAACATTCTGGAAAATAGGAATATTATGGAGACTAGCCCAATGGTACTGCTGAGAGCCATACAACAAATAGATGGGTAGGAGAAAGCTATTCCTGCCTATGTTAAACATATTTTTCTATTATTATATATTCAGAATATTAGAGAGAAAAATTTTTGCTAGTGGTTGTGGCAATTAGCATTGGCTGGGGAAATCTAATGGGCAGCAGACATCCAATGCTATAACACTTTGAATGAAGTTGTGCATCATCCCAAGAATGTAATTGTCCTCTCTCAGAATCTGATTCATCTATTCAAAACCCCTGTCTAGCTGCCAGATTAAGGGCAAGGATCCTTTCAAAAAAGCAGTGCCTCAAGGATAGTTTTCTCAATTCTGACCGGTGGGTTTTTCAGGGGAAAAAAAATTGCAAATAGCGGCCATAAAATGCAAAAAAGTCACTCAAAGCTCCTATAATCCATGCTGGCCCACCTTTTCTTGGCATATAACCCAGATGAACTGAACTTGGCCCAATTTCATTCAGATGCAAGAAACCTTGGGGTCACAGTGGTGGAAACAAGACAATAGTGAGTTCCTGTCATGCTGAGAGTCAGCCTCTGACAATCTTACTCCCATCTAGCCCCATCTCATGTTGTAGATGAAACATTCACATGATCTTTCGATTTCGTTTTGGAAGCCCTATCATTTCGTTTTGGAAGCAGTGGTTCTCTAGGTGGATCTCTACCAAGCCATTCTGTTTCTCCAAAAAGTCACTATCCTCCATCTTATTTGGGGAAATGTTTTTATGGGATACTTGTAGAAAATGGATCTACTATACTATCTTTTATAAATTCCACTTGAGACAAAGAAAAGAGAGCTCAGACTGTATTCTGATGCCATGGTACTTCTCTAGATGCCCTTGACATCCATTCCTCTAATCCTTGGACACCCTTACTTCTTCCCAGCCTTAGACAATTCCTTTTAACTAGTATTTTCTCATTATCTTCTGGAGTCCTTTGATTTTCTTTTTTCTTTTCCTCTACCTTCTTCTTTGTTGCAGGCATCACAAGCCTACACCAATTGTTAGTATGTTTCCTGTTCTTCTAAGCTCGACTTTTTCCCGGCCATGGCCTGGCTCTTTTTCGTAAGCTTTATTCTTACTAGAATCTTCTCCCAAGCAAACCTCTACCTGAGATCTCTTCAACAGCTAATTTTCAATTTTTCAAAACTCTTACAGGAAGTAAGGTAAGCTTGGAAACCAGGTCTTGACATTCAAAGCATCTTGGAATATTCACCACAACTGGGTTCTTATTCCTAAAATGTTTGTCTTTCTTTCTCTTCTTAGCAAAAGGCTGGAATGAAAAAAGGGAATACACAATATGCTTGCTAATATTGGTCTTATGAGACTGATATCTTCATGGGAACAGCCTGTTTGTTTACAGATAGTGCCTTCAGGGTGTTTACCACTGGTGGTTGCTGTGGCAGCTTCAACATCATCAGCAGAGATTCACCTCCACCTTCTTTTCCCGACACTTCTCTCTCTCCCTGCCATTGCCCAGACCCTAGCGATGGGGGAGCAACAAAAAACCAAAATGTTGTCTAGATCCTTTTTGTCAATAAGAAAGCTCATTTGCAGTTGTTAAGCCTGTGTTTGCAAAATTAAAGCCAGCTACTTGCTTCCATTTCTAAACACCTCACTCTGTCAAAGCCCAAGATAGATTAATCTGTTCCACATTCAATCAGCCTTACCTTTGACTGCATTCGTGCCACCACGTAGTACCATAGAAAATTCCAGTTCCACATGGACACTGAGAGGGGAACAACACAGACCAGGGCCTACTGGGGGATGGGGCGAGGGGAGGGAACTTAGAGGATGGGTCAATAGGTGCAGCAAATGACCATGGCACACAAATACCTATGTAACAAATTTACATGTTCTGCACAGGTATCCTTTAACTTAAAGTAAAAAAATAAATATATAAATAAGCTTTACAAAGCGTATATATATATATATATATATATATATTTAAAAATCCAGTTTCTACCTTTCCTTATCAGCTGCTGGTTTAGTGACTCCTGTGGCTGACACGAAGGAAATCTCAGTTTGATAAGAGTTAGAATGAACAAAAACTTAGCTGTTACTGTGTCATATGCCTGCTTTCTAGTGTGCATGATGATAAAATAAGCTCACAGCTTCATTGCCTAGTCTTGAATGTGATTTAAAACCATCTGATTGGCTTCAGCCTTCCCCTTTTTCCTTTCCAGTCCTAAACCTCAACCTGGTTAACAATCCAGCCCTAATCTAGCAGAACAAACCCTAATTTCATATCCTCATATCAATAGAAAGTAACCTCTCGTATTTAGGACTGTAAACCAAAAGTTCACCACGCTGCACCTGGGTCATTTTGTATTTAACTGCTAGAATGTTGCCAATATATGAATTATCCTGAACATAGTGCAAATTGGACTAGTTCTAAATGACACCCTGAATGCAATGCTTTGGACTCTGGCTCTTCCTAGAAAGAAAACTTATTCCGGGGAATTTGACTTCAAATGCTTTTTAGCAGCTTAAGGGCATATAGTAGGAATGTAATAAAACAAATCACCACTTTAGTAGGTCAGAGTCCTGGGAAGCTATTTCTTTCACGTCCATGACCTGCCTGCTCTTTCTTATCACATGGAGAAGAAAGGAAGATCACCATAACTTCATGCCAGGAAAACATAATGGCTAAACAATTTAAAGACAATCACAAGAACCCGGGCAGCCAGGCCTTTCAGTTTTAAATGACTATGAACTCATTTAAGCATTTGTTCACAGAGGGCCAAAAGTCTATGATGGATCATGCAAGTCAGAGCTAAGTAATGGTTCACCATGGTCTGGTTAATAGTTAGTCAAGCTGTTCACGTTTGATTAGGGTTTTCTTTTCCATTGCTATAATTGTATGATAATTAACTCAACAGACTTACATCTCATTAGGGGGATATATGTGCATTTTGAAGTTTCAGGATTAACAGACTCCACATGCCAAGAAAAAGTCTGAAATTGTACTGCAGTTCTCCCACACAGCCATAAAGATCGGACCACAAGGTGTGTGCCTTGTGAGTTTTTGTCTCTAAAGGAGCTGGTGAGTTTCCTTAGCTCTGACTTCTTTCAAAGGCTCTATGCACAAAAGTACTCTATCCAGACATCTGCTGATAGATTAGAATTGCCAAGTGGCAAACAGCATGAACATCGAATGACTCTGGAGCTCAACTTGAGATGAAGCACATGAGGCTTCCCTAAAAGAAAAGGCATCCATTAATATAGGCACCACCCCATGATCAGGTGTTTCACATAATGAAAGGAAATTCTTTTAAAGCAGATGGTGAAGTAGCAGAGTGAGTGTCCAAATTAAGTCATTTATAAATTGGCCATGCTGATAACCCTGGAGATCTTTTTCTTTCCTCTGACCACCTATAAACTTATCTCTATCACACATTACAGCTAATAATCATTTACTGCCTCATGGTTATGCTAATTTCTAGAGTTCCTTAGATCTTTAAAGAGAGAAGAAAATTTAGAGCAGGGACCCACCTCTGTTTCCTTCAAATCTTGCTAATTCAGTTAGTCCAGGATGCTGAATACATGTGTAGAATGATGTGGGTTTTCCTAAGAGGCCACCCTTGATGACCAGTATTGGTGAGTTGTCTCTACTCTGACATCCTAGAGCTTTTGAACTTGTAAAAACAAAGGACTCATACTCATGTATTAGAATTGTTTTCTTTGTCTCACTACCATTCATGAAAAATAAGAATTGTGTGGGTGTGATTGTATCCCTAAACTCCAGCAACATGAGAGTCTACAATTCATTCTTTCTTTCTTTTTGATATGGAGTTTCACCCCTGTTGCCCAGGCTGGAGTGCAATGGCACAATCTCTGCTCACTGCAAACTTCACCTTGGAGTTCAAGTGATTTTCCTGCCTCAGCCTTCTGAGTAGCTGGGATTACAGGCATGCGCCACCACACTCAGCTACTTTTGTATTTTTAGAAGAGATGAGATTTCTGTGTTGGTCAGGCTGGTCTTGAACTCCCGACCTCAGGTGATCCTCTGATCTCAGCTTCCCAAAATGCTGGACTACAGGCGTGAGCCACCACACTCAGACAGTTTATTCTTAATAAAAAGTTTTGAATGATCAAACACAATTACCTTTCTCTTTCAGCAAACAGTAAGAATGATAGAAGCATCCTTGATAAACTGGGTGTGACTACCAATTTGTCTTCTGTCTAAAACATAATTATTTTTCTAATAAGTTCCAGTAGTCCTATCACGTCACGATTTAGAAAGTTAAACATATTCCCTTAGAAGTTTTAGAACATGGTGGGGTAGGAGTGAGGGGGAGAGAATTCTAAAATTTCTGACAGGCTAGTATAATCTTGCTTGATGAGGCAGACAGCAAACAAATCCTCTTCATTAAGTGTTATTGATGGATAGCAACATCTCTTCTAAAATCCTTTGAATCTTAGACTTGCGAATGGGACTGACGATCAAACTGTGGTTGGTTTTCCTGTCCTTTTTCTACTGGAGAATTCTAGAGACCTAGTATCTCTTACTGAATTTCTCGATTTGGAGGTAGAGGAATGTTCTGGGACATAACTATGTTCTATATTTCCTCTTCTTTTGCTACCTGGCTATTCCTGCTGTCACATCATGTATTTGTTTCTCTCCCTTTGAACGTTTCCTGTCCTTTACCTATTTCCACCCTATCCCAGCAGGGAAGCTCTTCTCTTTCTCTCTGTTCCAAACCTGAATACAAATCTCTCTCTTTAGTTCTCTTTAGAATACCTAAAACAAGCTGACATTTTGAACAGACACTTAAATTATAGAAAAATAGCCAGATCAAATGCAGGCTACATAGTTCATCTTATCAAGTATAGTTTTGATTTTATACATCCTAGGAAATGCAGTGAAGAGCCTTCACATCCCAAATTCCCTCTTCCTAATATAATTGCCTTCTTGAAAGTGTTTGGCACAGCCCTCAACTATGGTTCTTTCTTCCCAGTCTGGCTGTCAGCCGTGTTGCCTGAGGCACCATCTTGCCTCTCCAGCACCCACATGTAGAACTACTTATTCATTATATCCTTCCAAGGATAAATGCCAACACATCTAATGACATTTCCTGGTTCAAAACTTGCAGACACCTAGGACCTTTCCTCTCAGATCCTGTTTCCTGGTGGTGAGTCTAACCTGGTACATAAATTTTGCAAGGAGATATTTCCTGTTCCTACCTGTGATCCTCTTGAGTAACCTGATCCCTCCACTCTGGATAATCATTAATTCTTTACATATCTAGAGAATTTTAAATGACTCACTAAAGGAAGCCCCATCACCTGTATACCTAAAGAAGTAATGTCTCACTTAACCATCTATACAGTTAGTAGAACATACATAACAAAAAGCAAAAGTACTACGTTTTTGAGATATCACGGGTTTATAGACACTTAAGTAATGGTGCTTGCAATGTTCTACTGATAATTCTACTGAGCTAAAGGACTATAAGTATTAAATATATGACTGCCTATAACAGTAATCATTATACTCTCTACATACTTATTTAGGTTTCTGTCTCCCTAAAAACCAGGAGCCTCTTGAAGTCAGAGATTATGTCTTCTTTTAAATGTTTTATTCTCTCTCAACAAGCACAGTCTGACAGTTGGCCCTCAGTAAATGTTTGACTAACAAATGAACATGCAAATTAAGTCTGATACAAGGTAATTTTTGCTTTCTAGTCAAAATATTATTCAAACTTAAATTATGAAAAACATAAACAAATTCAGATAAAGCATCTTGATTGAGTGTCCTAAATGTATGAGGAAGGTGGTGTTATCTTAGGAATGTGAGCTTGAGGATGAAAACCTGCATTTGAATCTTGTTCCTACCACTCATTAGGGACATAGTTGTTGGGCAAGTTTATTAACTTGGCAGTTTCCTTGTGTGAAAAATTGGGATAATTATAATCATCTCATAAAGCTGTTAATAAAATAATGTTTGTAAAGACCTTGGCACAAACCTGGCACATAAGCATTTATAAAGTGGAAGCTTCTGTTGTTATCAGCGTATCATTGTAACAATAGCAAGAACAACAAAGCTGAAGAGACTCTTGATTAAGAGATGCCTAGAAGTCTAAGCAAGTCATTCATTCAGGCATTTGTGTACAGCCAGCTGAGTCCCAGACCATGGGGATTTAAGTTCACAGTTAAATATGTAATCTCTAATGACATTGACAAGAGCCAAATGAAGACTCCTAAGCAGAACTAGGGGTTTTGAATGGACAGTGATGTCTGAACTCAGCAATGGGCCCAGAGTAGAAATGTTATCTGACCATGTAAAGAGTAGGACCAGTAGGGACAAAGAGCAGTGACTCATGGTCCTGGAAGGAGGACACATGCTCAGAAAGGGGCACCAAGCCTTCATATCCAAGGCAATAGATTCATACTAAGTCTCATTAGATATAGAAAGCGTTTCGAGTATTGGGCCAATATAGGAGGAGTTAAAGAGAGCAGAGGTATGTCAATAGAGACCAGGCCTGGCACAAAGCCTGCAGCACCTGAGGAATGACCATGGCATTGGGGTAATAGTCTATAGCTAAAGTTGGCCAAAAGAAAATTTTGTGTGATCTGGCTGTATGCATATGACAAACATGTCTGTCAAATTGAAATCCTGTTCAAAGTAAAATTATGTTTGCATGACCAACAACAATGTATCAGTCAAAATGTACATCCAAGTCCAGGGTGTAGTGAGAAATCAGAAACGCATGATAGCATCAAATGCCTGTAGCAGTATGATACAGCAGAAAGGCTCAAGAGAAAAAGTTTGAAAGAAAATGCCACACAAAAAACAAATTCCTGGACATGTATCATGCCCCAGGGCTAAGTTGACCTAAACAAGCATGTCCTAGGATGTTTTTCCTAGTATTAAATGTGTAAGGGGCTCCAGTAAAGAAATTGTTTCTGTGCTCAAGTAACTAAGAAAAGCCGCATGCCAAAGCCCTTTTAGAGAGGCACATTATATTAGCATATTAATGACCTGAGAAGTCTTGTTAAAAAGGATGCCTATATTTATTTAATCTAACACTTCTCAATGTTCTAGGGCCACCCTTTGCTTTTCATAATACTTAATATTCTATAAAGTAACTTTGGAAAATGCTGGCCCAAGACCAGCCATATTACAGTAACTACATGCATTTGATCCTCAGTTTCCTCATTTTAATAACAGAGATACCAGTAAACACCATGACAAGTGTAAGGATCAAATCAGGTCACGTATAGTAAGCACCAAGAAAAGCACCTGATATGCTAAGTGCTATTTAAAAACAATGAAAGTTAACAAGAAGAGTTATTGAGAGTAATAGTAGCTAAGAAGAATAATATTCCCATTAGAACTAGTATGTCTTTGAAATATTGAAACTAATGCTCATTGGTTTACTTTAGCTGATGTCTTTTTGCATTTGTGTCCTCTTTCTAAGAATGTTTATCTTTAGTTCCTGAGGTCTTTTTCTGATCACTGTCAATCACTATCAATATCTGATCACTGTCAATTCTCAGATCTCTTCTATGTGGTCGTCCAACTTCTGTCTTGTTTTCTTCCAAAAGCAGCACCATTTTGAGTGAAAACTGAAAAACAAAACGAGGCCCTCTTCCACCCCACAACATGACTTACCTATTTTCTTTCATTTGTATTTTCAAAAGGAATGAAGATTCAGATCAAACTAAAAATCTTAAAATTGAAACTCAGAGAAGAAAAGAAAGGAAAGATCTTCCTTCCCACCATACACGCACCTCAGTGACACCAAAGTCATTACAGGTCTTGCACAAGGCTGAGTTTTAGAGAGTCAATGTTGACTTTGCCATAGCCCTGGGCTTCTCCCCAGCATTTGACATCTCCAGTTGGATATGAAAACCAAATTCTTGATGAAGCCCACTGGCTACCAAATTCCTTGTTCTACAGTCATTCAGTAAATGCAGTCAACAGCACCCCAATCTTATTTCTGTCCCAGAAGTCTCGGGGTTATCTTTGACTTTGTCCTCTCTCACACACCACTGCCAGTTCTGCAGCAAAGCCTATCAGTTCCATCACTAATATATGCCCTTGACTCCTATGCAAGCCACCTCACTATCTCTTCCTCAGATGTCTACACTTTCCTCCTAGAAGTATCTCTGCTTCTGACCAGTGATTATTCTAACATATGTTAGTCCTCTAATGCAAGACTTCCAGTAGCTTCATGGCTCACTCACTGTGTTATTGAAGTTCTTCTCGGAGTCCCTGAGGGTCTGCATTCTCCATCTTCCCACCCTACCTTGTCACATCTCTAACTCTCCTCACTTTCTCTTCATTGTCTCTGGCCTTTCTGCTCCCTCTAGAACATTCAAGAATGTATCCAGCTCAGAGTGAGAATTAAATGATTAATACAAATAGAGAGCTTAGGGCTGCATCTTATTCATAGTATGTCTTAGTATTTTAAGACTACTATGTCGAGGATAGATCCAAGATGGCTGTCTAGGAACAGCTTAGGATTGCAGTTCCCAGTGAAAGTGCAGAGGGTGAGTGGATGCCACATTTTTATTGCCCACAGACCAGGAGATTCCTAGGCGGAGGAGCCCCACGGGTCACCAGCACAGCTGTTTTGGTTGGTGTGGCTGCTTTGCCCCTCGCAGCTGCTTAGCCTGCACCCCGGCGTGGCAGTTTTCCATACAAAATACACTGGTCCAGGTGCCCTTTTAGCTGGTGAGTAGAGCCCCGGGAAGTCGCCCATTCATCCAATTAAAAGGGACTGAACAGGGAGCCAAGCCAGGAGATGCCTGGGCAAAAAAAGTGCCACGAATCTCAGCATGGCTGTTTAAGCCGGCGCAGTGAGTCACTTCATAGGAAATCACACAGATCCCAGCGCCTTTTCAACAGGTGACTGGAACACCTGCGAGAGAGTCAACTGTTCAACTAAAAAAAAAAAAAAAAGGCTCTGAGGCAGGGAGCCAGGTGATCAGGCTCGGCTGGTCCCACCCCCACAAAAGAATAGCAATCAGAAACTCTCTAGATTGAGAGTTTCACAGCAAGTGCAGCTGAACCCGGGATGGTCCAGGTCTGTGGGGTAGGGGCGTCCGCCAATACCCAGACACTCCACCACTACAAAGGTAGTCCACCATCGCTGAGGCAGCCTGCCATTGCCAAGGCAACCCACCATTCTCAGGTTGCCTGCTGTTGCCAAGGCAACCCGCCATGGCCAAGGCAACCCACCATTACAGAGAGAGTCTGCCAATACAGAGGTGGGCCACCATTGCTGAGGCAGTGCTAATTATACCCATATAAACAGGACTTCAGGGAAGTTCACACAGCAGCTGGGGGGAGACCACAGCGGGTCAGCAAAGCCTCTGCAGGCAGACAGTGACTAGGCTGCCTCCTTGCTGGGCAGGGCAGCCCTGAAAAAAAAGGCAGCAGCACAATGGAAACTCATAAATAAAGCCCTAACTCCCTGAGACAGAGCGCCTGGGAACAAAAAGCGGTTAATGAGTTCTGCCGCAGCAGACCTAAACGTACCTGCCCAGCAGCTCTGAATGAACAACAGAGCTCACAGCTCAGCACTTGAGCTCCTATAAAGGACAGGCTGTCTCCTCAAGCAGCTCCCTGACCCCTGTATATCCAAAGAGTCACCTCATAAAGGAGAGATCAGACTGACATTTGGCAGGTATCCTTCTGGGACAAATATAGCAGAAGAAGAAACTGGTAGCAATCCTTACTGTTCTGCAGCTGCTGCAGGTGATCCCCAGGCAAGCAGGGCCTGGAGTAGACCTCAGAAGTCCTGCAGCAGAGGGACCAGACTGTTAGAAGGAAAACTAAGAAACAGAAATAACATCATCATCAAAAAACAGAACATCCTCTCAGAGACCCAATCTGACAGTCAGCAACTACAAAGACTACAGGTGGATAAATCCATAAAGATGGGAAGAAACCCGTGCAAAATGGATGAAAACACCCGAAACCAGAACAACTCTCCTCCTACACGGGATCACAACTCCTCACCAGCAAGGGAACAAGGCTGGATGGAGAATGAGTTTGATGAAATGACAGAATCAGGCTTCAGAAGATGGGTAGTAAGAAACTTCTGTGAGCTAAATGAACTGTTCTAACCCAAGGCAAAGAAACTAAGAACCTTGAAAAAAGATTTGAGGAAATGCTAACGAGAATGGACAACTTAGAAAGGAATATAAGTGAATTGATGGAGCTGAAAAACACAACACGAGAACTTCGCAAAGCATGCACAAGTTTCAACAGCTGAATTGACCAAGCAGAAGAAGGGATATCAGAGGTCAAAGATCAACTCAATGAAATAAAACCAGAAGGCATGATTAGAGAAAAAAGGGTAAAAAGGAATGAACAAAGTCTCCAAGAACTATGGGACTATGTGAAAAGACCTAATCTATGTTTGATAGGTGTACCTGAATGCAACGAAGAGAATGAATCCAAGCTGGAAAATATTCTTCAGGATATTAACCAGGAAAACTTCCCCAACCTAGCAAGACAGGCCAATATTAAAGTCCAGAAAATATGGAGAAGACCACAAAGATATTCCTCAAGAAGAGCTACCCCAAGGCACGTAATCGTCAGATTCACCAGGGTTGAAATGAAGGAGAAAACACTAAGGGTAGCCAGAGAGAAAGGTCAGGTTACCCACAAAGGGAAACCCATCAGACTCACAGCAGATCTCTCAGCAGAAACCCTACAAGACAGAAGAGAGTGGGGGCCAACATTCAACATCCTTAAAGAAAAGAACTTTCAACCCAGAATTTCATATCCAGCCAAACTAAGTTTCATAAGTGAAGGAAAAATAAAATCCTCTGCGTACCAGCAAGTACTCAGAGATTTCGTCACTACCAGGCCTGCTTTACAAGAGCTTCTGAAAGAGGCTCTACATTTAGAAAGGAACAACCAGTACCAGCCACTCAAAAGCATACCAAATGGTAAAAAGCATTAACATAATCAAGAATCTGCATCAACTAATGGGCAAAACAGCCAGCTAGCATCAAAATGGCAGGATCAAATTCACACATAACAATATTAACCCTAAATGTAAATGGACTCCATGCCCCAATCAAAAGACACAGACTGGCAAATTGGATAAAAAACCAAAACCCATTGGTGTGCTGTATCCAGGAAACCCATCTCACATGCAAGGATACACAAAGGCTCAAAATAAAGGGATGGAGGCAGATTTACCAAGCAAATGGAGAGCCAAAAAAAAAGCAGGAGTTGCAATTCTCATCTCTGATAAAATAGAGTTTAAAGCAAGAAAGATCAAAAGAGACAAAGAAGGACATTACATAATGGTAAATGGATCAATGCAACAAGAAGAGCTAACGATCCTAAATATATACGCACCTAATACAGGAGCACCCAGATACATAAGGCAAGTTCTTAATGACTTACAAAGAGACTTAGACTCCCACACAATAGTAGTGGGAGACTTTAACACCCCATTGTCAATATTAGACAGATCAACCAGACAGAAAATTAACAAGGATATCCAGGACTTGAACTCAGACCTGGACCAAGCAAACCTAATAGACATTTACAAAACTCTCCACTCCAAATCCACAGAATATACATTCTTCTCAGCACCACATCACACCTACTCTAAAATCGACCACATAATTGGAAGTAAATCACTCCTCAGCAAATGCAAAAGAACAAAAATCATAACAATCAGTCTCTCAGACCACAGTGCAATCAAGTTAGAACTCAGAATGCAGAAACTAACTCAGAACCACAAAGCTTCATGGAAACTGAACAACTTGCTTTTGAATGTTGACTGGATAAACAATGAAATGAAGGCAGAAATAAAGATGTTCTTTGAAACCAATGAGAATGAAGACACAACATAGCAGAGTCACTGGGACACATTTAAAGTGTCTCTAGAGGAAAATACATAGCAATAAGTGCCCACATGAGAAGCAAGGAGAGATCTAAAATTGACACCCTATCATCAAAATTGAAAGAGCTAGAGGAGCAATATCAAAAAAACTAAAAACGTAGCAGAAGACAAGGAATAACTAAAATCAGAGCAGAACTGAAGGAGATAAAGACACAAAAAAACCCTTCAAAAAATCAATAAATCCAGGAGCTGTTTTTTTGAAAAGGTCAACAAAATAGACAGACCACTAGCCAGATTAATAAAAAAGAAAAGAGAGAATAACCAAATCGATGCAATAAAAAAAGACAAAGGGGATATCCACAGATTCCACAGAAATTCAAACCATCATCAGAGATTATTACAAACAACTCTATGCACATAAACTAGTAAATCTGGAAGAAATGGATAAACCTGGGCACTTGCCTCTTCCCAAGCCTAAACCAGGAAGAAGTCGAAACCCTGAATAGGCCAATAACAAGGTCTGAAGTTGAGGCAGCAATTAAGAGCCTACCACCCAAAAAAAGCCCAGGCCCAGACGGGTTCACAGCCAAATTCTACCAGACATACAAAGAGGAGCTGATACCATTCCTTCTGAAACTATTCCAAACAATCCAAAAAGAAGGAATCCTTCCCAAATCATTTTATGAGACCAACATCATCCTGATACCAAAACCTGGCAGAGACTCAACAAGAAAAGAAAACTTCAGGCCAATATCCATGATGAACATAGATGCAAAAACCTTCAATAAAATACTGGCAAGACGATTGCAACAGCACATCAAAAAGCTTATCCATCATGATCAAGTATTTACGACAAACCAACAGCCAATATCATACTGGATGGGCAAAAACTGGAAGCATTCCCTTTGAAATCTGGCACTAGACAAGGATGCCTTCTCTCACCACTCCTATACAATATAGTGCTGAAAGTTCTAGCCAGAGCAATTAGGCAAGAAAAAGAAATAAAGGGTATTCAAATAGGAAAGGAGGAAGTCAAATTGTGTTTATTTGCAGACAACATGATTGTATATCTAGAAGACCCCATCGTCTTAGCCCCAAATCTCCTGAAACTGATAAGCAACTTCAGCAAGTCTCAGGATACAAAATCAATGTGCAAAAATCACAAGCATTCCTATACACCAATAACAGACTTAACGAGAGCCAAATCAAGAACAAACTTCCATTCACAATTGCTACAAAGGGAATAAAATACCTAGGAATACAACTAACAAGCAACGTAAAGGACCTCTTCAAGGAGAACTACAAACCACTGCTCCACAAAATAAGGGAGGACACAAACAGATGAAGAAACATTCCATGCTCATGGTTAGGAAGAATCAATATCGTGAAAATGGCCATACGGCCTAAAGTAATTTACAGATTCAACACTATCCCCATCAAGCTACCAATGACCTTCTTTACAGAACTGGAAGAAAACACCTTAAACTTCATATGGAACCAAGAGAGAGCCCACATAGCCAAGTCAATTCTAAGCAAAAAGAACAAAGCGGGAGGCATCACACTACCAGACTTCAAACTATACTACAAGGCTACAGTAATCAAAACAGCATGGTACTGGTACCAAAACAGAGATATAGACCAATGGAATAGAACAGAGGCCTTGGAGGCGACACAACATATCTACAACCATCTGATCTTTGACAAGCCTGACAAAAACAAGCAATGGGGAAAGGATTCCCTGTTTAATAAATGGTGTTGGCAAAACTGGCTAGCCATGTGCAGAAAGCAGAAACTGGACCCCTTCCTGACACCTTACACTAAAATTAACTCCAGATGGATTAAAGACTTAAACATAAGACCTAACACCATACAAACCCTAGAAGAAAATCTAGGCAAAACCATTCAGGACATAGGTGTAGGCAAGGACTTCATGACCAAAACATCAAAAGCATTGGCAACAAAAGCCAAAATAGACAAATAGGACCTAATCAAACTTCACAGCTTCTGCACGGCAAAAGAAACAGTCGTTAGAGTGAATCGGCAACCAACAGAATGGGAAAAAATTTTTGCAGTTTACCCATCTGACAAAGGGCTGATATCCGGAATTTACAAAGAACTAAAACAGATTTACAAGAAAAAAACAAACAAGCCCATCCAAAAGTGGGCAAAGGAGATGAACAGATACTTTACAAAAGAAGGCAAACATGAGGCCAACAAACATATGAAAAAATGCTCATCATCAGAGAAATGCAAATCAAAACTACATTGCGATACCATCTCACTCCAGTTAGAATGGTGATCATTAAAAAATCTGGAGACAACAGATGCTGGAGAGGGTGTGGAGAAATAGGAACACTTTTACACTGTTGGTGGGAGTGTAAATTAGCTCTACCATTTGGAAGATAGTGTGGCGATTCCTCAAGGACCTAGAAATAGAAATTCCATTTGACCCAGCAATCCCATTACTGGGTATATATCCAAAGGATTATAAATCGTTCTACTATAAGGACACGTGCACACGAATGTTCATTGCAGCATTGTTTACAATAGCAAAGACCTGGAACCAACCCAAATGCCCATTGATGATAGACTGGACAGGGAAAATGTGGCACATATACAATATGGAATATTATGCAGCCATCAGAAACGATGAATTCGTGTCCTTTGTAGGGACATGGATGAACCTGGAAACGATCATTCTCAGCAGACTGACACAAGAGCAGAAAATCAAACACCGCATGTTCTCACTCATAGGTGGGTGTTGAACAATGAGAACACATGGACACAGGGAGGGAAGCACTATACACTGGGGTTTGTTGGGGGGAAATAGGGGAAGGACAGCAGGGGGTGGGGAGTTGGGGAGAGATAGTAAGGGGGGAAATGCCAGATATAGGTGATGGGGAGGAAGGCAGCAAATCACACTGCCATGTGTGTACCTATGCAACAATCTTGCATGTTCTTCACATGTACCCCAAAACCTAAAATGTAGTTAAAAAAAGAAAGAAAAATAATTCACTTGGAGAGATCACATGAGAGTCTTTGATCTTATAGGTCAGAGCAGTAGGTTCAGGGCTCCCAAGTCTATTCTGTAGTGACTGTAGCGTGATTTCCTTCCCTGTTTTCTGCGCTGTAGTTGTGGTCTGCATCGCTCAGCCAATCTCAAAGGATGGAGGACCTATGGCTGCACTTTCCCAAATTATCCAAATTAGGACCCAAAAGGAGAGAGTTTTGAGGCCCAGCAACTCTCAGAGAATCCTGAAAAACACTGTGATAAAAAGATATATCTTTCCTTAAAGCCAGGGTACTACATCAGTAGAACTAAGCCCTGAAGCTAAGTAAATGAAGGGCTTGAGAGTTGCTTTCAGTGGTAAAGATAAAATTGGTATGTAGCCTCATGAATGGTGGGATTTTAGCCCAGAAGAGTGTGGAAGAGACCTGGGTTTCCTTTGTACGCATTACACTTAGCACTTGGAGAGAGTAAGGCCAGCTCTGAAGTTCAAAGGAGACCCATCCATTTCCAACAGGCCACTTAAAAAAAAAACTTTTTTTTTTAATCTCGTCTGGAACTAGTGTTTGCCCACATGATGAGTCTCCATTTGCCAGGGCCTTAGACTAGTCTACTGAAAAAAATATATATACTCATTGTAGAAAAAGCATAAAAATTCAGAAAAGAGAGAAATTTTTAAACCACCTGTAGTCCTACTACCAGAAATAACTGCTGTTTTTTGGTATATTTCCAGGCTTTTTTCTTTGCATGCGTGTACATAAATAGTTATGGGCTCATGCCATCCATGTTGCCTTGTTACTTACTCTATTTCATGTAATACTTAATCATGAAATGTTTTCATGTCAATAAATACAGACTACTATGTCTTTTTTTTCCTCTGTATATTTTTACCATATCATGTGCCATCTTACTATTTTATAAATAGCGTTGGGGAATACTGCCACCTTAGGGCATCTCCTCTAAGTATTTCCTCTGCCTGAATAGTCTTTCCCTGGAAACTACATGGTTTGCAGCTTCACTGCCTTCAAGTCTCTACTAAAATCATCTTATAGATATATCCCTCTCTGACTACACCGTATAAAATAACACCCATGACACACAGTGTGGTGAAAATACGAAGAGGAAAAAAACAAAAAATCACAGGTGCTCCAAATGGCTGTGAAACAATATTAATTGATACTTACTATGATAAGATGTAGCTTTAGCACTTTACCTGAATTGATTATTTAATACTCATAATAGTTCTATGCTATGCTTAATATTAGCAATTCAATATTTTAGATAAGAAAGTTAATGTACATAGAACTTACTAACCTGGTTAAGACCACATGGCTGAAAACTGATAAACCTAGGATTGGAACATACATTTTAAATTCATAGTCAATGTGTTTATTTACCATACAGCCTGTGTTCCACGCTGATCTTTTCATTATAGTGTACTTAGAATCCATCCTTCTCTTTTTCAGCAATGTTTTGTAGGCACCCATTATGTGTCATGGTTTAGTCCTGGGAAAAAAATATTGGTAAGAAATTAATTTGGAGAAGTATCCAGGGCTCAGATCATATATCGTTCTCCAGACAGTGGTGAGAACCTTAGGTGTTTTTCTAAGTGTGATAAGAAGTCATTGGATTGATATGATCACATTTGCAACACTCTGGTTGCTGAATGAAAAGTAAACTCAGAAGATCAAACACCGCATGTTCTCACTCATAGGTGGGTGTTGAACAATGAGAACACATGGACACAGGGAGGGGAGCACTACACACTGGGGTCAGTTGGGGGGAAATAGGAAGGGACGGTGGGGGGTGGGGAGCTGGGGAGAGATAGCAAGGGGAGAGATGCCAGATGTAGGTGATGGGGAGGAAGGGAGCAAATCACACTGCCACGTGTGTGCCTATGCAACAATCTTGCATGTTCTTCACATGTACCCCAAAACCTAAAATGCAATAAAATAAATAAATGGGAAAAAAAAAGAAAAGTAAACTGCAGGGGGCCATAGAGGAAGCTGGGAGGTCAGGAAAGAGGCTATTGCTGGTTCCTAGTCCACAGGAACAATGATGCATGGGGTATGGATGGTGTCTGTGAAGGAAATGGTAAAAACTGGTCAGAGCCAGCCTTAGAGGAAGGACTAACAGCCTTTGCTGATGGATTGAACATATGTCTTCCACATTCTTTTAAATCATCCTATCACATTCTACAATATAAATATCCTATTGTTTACATAGTCGTTCCCTCTATTTAAGGCATGCTTCACCCTAACCACCCCCACTTTTTTTTCAAATTACAAGCCATACTAGATTGTTTGTTCATATTCATGAGTTTTTTATGCATGAGTGATTGTATCTATAGGGCTATGAAGTGAAATTTCTGGGTTGTAGAGTACACAGAAGTTTAATATTAATACCCACAGCCAAATAAGTCTCTAAATTGTGTATATCAATCAGCTTATGCCCATTGTTATTTCTATAGTCCACGCTTTCTAGTATACTGCCAATGTGATTTAAATGTGATGTTGAATACAGGCCGTCTCTCCGCTTCCCAGTCTGTCTGCAGGTTATGCTGGAACTCAACATTAAGTGTATTACCAGTGAACCATAAGATGGTCCTTGCTATCTCACTAGCCTTCCCTTATCGAGCAGTTGCAATGACCAACCAAATTCCCCCTTACTACTGTCTTTTCTGGGCAAAGTTGAGAAATCACAGAGAGAGAGGAGGTGTGGTGAGTTTCAAAGGAAATTGTAACTGCTGCATTTAGCTACCCTTGTAAATACCTGAATACAGGGAGAGCCCTAGCAAGTCTGGTTATTTCCTTGTCAGGAAGTGTCTTTTCATAGGCCTGGTACAAGGTCAGGCAGTGCCTTCAGGGGCTGTTAAGAACAGGTTGCTCTGTAATTAACTGATTTGCTACAATACAGTAGTAAGGTATGTGTTTCCTCTAACCTTGACTATAACCCTGTGCATAGGTGCTCATTGACCTGTAAGTTGAGAGCTTTCAAAGAAAAGAGATAACTGTGCCCAATAATCTTTCCCACCAAACCTTCATAACCCTCCATTATCTTGCACACTCACCTATAGATTCCCTATCACAACAGACTGTAGACTTTCTGATAAACACTGCTTGACACCTTCTAAACTTTCTCCTCTTAACCCTTTCAACCTTACATGCCTGGAAGCCAAACAGGCAGGGTGATATTATTCTAAGCTTACTGAGGTCAACTTGAGGAATGGAAAGGTTAATTGACTTTGCCAAGGTCATAAAACAAGCTACAAAGAAAGCCAACAACAGAATTCAGATCTCTGGAAATGTTTCCAGTCTAGTGTGGGAAATGTGAAATGAAGTATATTTTTCCAACTCATGGGTTTTTTTTTTACATTCTCACACCCCAGGAGCAACTTTGCTTTTCAAATTCTTCTTAATTATGTTACCACATGATGATATACAGAAAATGACACTACTTGTATAAAGCATGAGAATCAATGGATGATGATGGCTGCCTTGAGCCCCAGCCATTCCATAGCCTTCCAGACTCTCCTGAAGGATGAAGGCTTCAGAATCTTTACCAACTGTAATCCATTTGGGACAAACCAAGAAGGAAACATTCCACATTCTTATAAAGTTCAACTTTATGCAAAGAGCAATCTCCCTCTGCTTGAGGAAAGATATGAAAATATGACAGTATGCTCAAAATTGAGATTGTATGTATGGTGGGGAAACTTCAAGGCTTGGGGTTTGTAGTGGCTCCTGACTGGAGCTATAGGAGACCATGGTTTTGGAAGAGGTACCTAGGAACTATGTCATAACTCAGGTAAGGATGAGTTACAGGACCATGAAAGTGGCAATGAGACAGAGAGCAGGCACCTGATTTAAAATAAATGTCTTAAAAGGTGGTGACCATCTGTGCAGAGTGTTGTAGCAGAAGTCAAAGATGTCTTCAAGATGGCTCACTTTTTAAACTTCTTCCCAATGCCCCCTTCTCAGTACTTCAACATTCAAACTCAAATCTTATATAGTTATCTTTCTAACACAAAAAATTAATCATACTTTCTATGAAAGCTTTAATGGTTTTTTATCAGGCATAAGAAAAGGTTCAGACTCATTTCGCAGGCATACAAAATTCTCCAAAGCCAGTACCTAGAAATAAGCCACCAGATTTCTCTCTCTCTACTACCTGTCTCAAAACTGGCCTTCAGGTCACCCAGAAGGATGATCATTCTCCTTCTAAAACTGAATTATTTGATGCCTTCAGGATGCTCTTTGCTCTTCATTTTACCTTGTTCTCTCCCTGGCAAACTCCTATGCAAGGACCAACTCAAATGTCACCTCCAATTTAAGATTTTTCCCAAATCTTTCAAGCATGTATAGTTTCTCCCTCCCTTTTCCTCACATAGAACTTTCTACTTTCCACATATTAGCTAATAATCTACTTAAGTCTGTCTCTTCCATAGGATAATGAAATTTCCCACTAAGGTGAATGCTAAGAAACTCAGCATCTAACATGGTATAGTAGCAGTATATAATAGATATTCCACAGGTGTTTGTTGAGGGAATTAAATAAATATATTCCCCATGTTTGATCGTGTTTAAAGACTAATAAAATAATAATCTCACTTTCCTCCAACATCCTACTAGAAGTTGGCCTTGATGGTGTGGTGAACTGGCTTAAAGTAATAAATAATCTCTTTTCTGACTTAAGATTTTAAGTGAGTTACTTAATCTTGGAGCCATCTTTCTCTCACTTGTAGAATGAGTATATTAATACACACTTGACAAAGTTGTTGTGAGCATTCATTGTGACCCTAAGACTTGGTACATTCCAGGATGTTCACTAAACCCTTCTTCATTCCTGCTTTTCCTCATTGAAGTCATTCTGAACAATACTAAAAATATTTCTTCTACAATGCTCATCTTTATTTACATTTACATCTTCTCTTTCATAAAGTGCACACATTCATTTCTTTAATTTAGTTTTATTTTTCAGAGACAGAGTTTGTTCTGCCACCCAGGCTGAGTACAATGGTGTGCTCAGAGCTCACCGCAGCCTTGAACTCCTGAGATTAACTGATCCTCACACCTCAGCCTCCCAAGTGGCTGGGACTAAAGGCACATACCACCTTACCTGGCTAATTTTTAATTTTTTTATAGAAATGGTCTCTTGTTATGTTGTCCAGGCTAGTTTTGAACTCCTAGGGTCAAGTGATCCTCCCACCTCAGCCTCCCAAAACACTAGGATTACAGGTGTGAGCCACTACTGCTGGCCTCACATTTACTTTGGTAACTATCCATGTAGTCATAGTCCCTTTAAGTACGTATGAATAGTTATACCTTTATACATATATATATATATATACCAACATTTTGAAATAGTATTTCCATGAAATATATTATTGTTGCTAAATAAATATCCATATAGACACAATAAATGAATGGCTATAAATGAGATTATATTATAGTAACAACCTGAGAGATATAATGTGGAAGTTAAGAGCTTAGCCTAAGAAACGTACCTGGATTTGAATTCTGACAACGTCCCTTCATTTTCCTTGACTGTATCATGGATGTGATAAACATATATAACTCAGAGTTATCATGAGGTCTGAAAGAAACACTAAAGGTAAAGCAGTTGGCACAGAACCTAGCACACATTACACTCAATAGATGTTATTTTTATGGTTCCAATTATTATTATTATTTCTCTGGCTTTCACCCAAACCTGCTATTGCAGACTTTGAGATCTCTGATAACCTCATTCACCTATTCTGAGCATTCCTGCAGGGTGTCCTCACTGTGCCTGTGAACATGGCATCTCAGCCTTCACCGAGTGGAAAGTATAGGAAGAAGTAATGGTGGTTATTGACAAAGAAAGGGTATGACCACAGCAGCTCCACCCAGGAAGCTGTGCTCTTCTTAATCAATCTCATTGGTGCCATCAGTGTAGTCATCTATCCTTCAACCCTCTACCATCCTTCGGCCCTCACACAGCCAACTCTAGACACTGCCTTCTCCTATTCTTCTGCCATCAAGTTCTAGGCGTTCTCTTGAAGTGCAGAATAACTCTGGATTCTGTGTCGAAAGTGGAATTAAACACTTTGACACATCTGTTGTATTACAGTTGTGACATAGGCATGAAAATTATTTTGTCTTGTGGCTCAATATCCTATAGAGTTTTTAGTGTGGGGGAAATTGCGGGAACCTGCAGGTTACGGTACAATAGGAATTATCTAAAAAGTTCCATTACAATCACTATTATTTATGTTTCAATAATAGAGTCAGATTACTAGATACAGCCAATTTATTTGCCTTATATTTCCCTTAGAAGAGAAAATCACTCTTGTTAGCACTCCTCAAAGTCTATTATCCCATTTCCACGCACAGTGAATCTGAACCCTTGTGTGCATGGGAACAGAGCCCAAAATGGGCTAATGCAAGATCAAAATCTCTTTGATAGTTTGTCATTAACCTTAGAAAAAATAATCATAAGAATCTGGCATCCTCTTCGTGGTATTATGTGAATATGATATACTGGTATTCTTCCTTCAGATCTTTGAGTCAACTTCATGGCTTGGATACCCTCTGGAGTGCCACAACAGTTTTAAGAGAACTCATATCCCAAGGCTGGGATCCCAGATCAGCCTTGAAATAAACAAGTTTTCTCCCAGCAGATTCCTCCTTCATTAGTATTTGGTGGACAAATAGATTTTTGGCATATACTTTCCACTCATTTGTCAAACATGCCCTGACATAGCTGAATCCAAGCAATGAACACAGTTTAAGGCTAAGCTTAATTCTCCTGTCCTCTGACAGAGTTAAGTAGGGCTTCAGAGCCATTATCAAGAACCTCAGTTTTTATTATACCATCTGCCTGTGTAGTTGTCTGTTAAATGTGAGGTTCTATTGGCTGAACAGTCAAGAGCAAAAGGTTTCCTGTGCATGATTCCTGATGTGAACTGCAATTCTTCAAGGTATGGGCATGCACAAGGAAAGCATTTGATAAATGTCTCTTAAAGATAATGAGTTGCATGGAAGTATCACTTTACACAAAGAAATTTTGGATCATCCAAAGGCATTCAGGACCTTACAGAAAATAAAATCCATTCGATTATTTCCCTTCATAGATCTCAGTGTTTAAAAGTAATGGATCCATATAAATTATTGCATTCCTTACTCATACCAATTAAAATTTTCTCAGATGGTTCAGTCAGTGGCCCATATGTATGATAGTTCTAACAACTCTCATCTCTTTCATAGATGCAAGTCAACCATATGTAGTGGCATAGGCTGTGCCAGAAGTACCAAAATAGTTTTTGAAAATGAATGCTTCTGCACTGTGGCTCATAAAATCACCTGTTAATTATAAATGTAAATTGACTCAACCCAGTATTAGTTAAATGACATAAATGTAATTTCTAAAATGCAGAGAAATCAGCAGCTAAAGAGAGTCACCAAAGACTTAGTAAAAAAAAAAAAAAAAAAAAAAAGTAAGTAATAAGGTTAGGCAATGTTACTATCATCTCCAAATCCACGTTAAATGGTTTTTAAATGGAAAACCACATTTCTGGTTTTCCAGGAAACATGTGGAGCTCACTGCAGTCCTCTGAGACACAGCAGTACATGGCCCGCACATTGGTTTTATTTAAAAAGAACAACCTACCGTAAAAAAGAATGACACACTGATGCATGCTACAACATGTATGGACCCTGAAAATACTAGGTATAGTAAAAGAAGCCAGTCACAAAAGGCCACATGGTTGTATTCATATGAAATCTCTGGAATAGGCAAATCCATAGAAGAAAGGAAGTAGTTTTGTGGTTGCCAGAGCTGAAGGGAGGGAAGAATTGGAAGTGACTCCTGATAACTGTAGTACTTCTTTTAGTGGTGATGAAAGTTCCAAAATTAGATGGCAATGGTGGTTGTATAACTCTGTAACTCTTCTATGAACCACGGAATTGTACACTATAAAAGTGTAAATTTTATGGTAGAATTATATCTCAACTAGCCAAGGTGTGGTAATAGGTGAAGCCCAGGAACAGGGAAGGATGAAGCATGATAAAGAAATCTAAGGTCTGGTCACAATCAAAACCCTCAGAAAGGCTACACCAGAATTCTCCCTTCCTGCACAAGTCTCCAAAATAAAGTCCAGAATAATCCTTGGACCTTAGAGTTTCCATTCCCAAGATCCAAAAATCGGCAGTTTTCAATTTTCTGACATGTTTGTCTTCTCTTTTTCCTTTCTTTCTTTTCCCCCTCATTGGATTTTCTAATAATTTTGAGTCAGGTGGAGGAGAGTCTGCTTTTCTCATGCTGTTCATTATGGAAATTGATTTGACCCTTATTTGCATGTATTTGCACTGCCATCAAGCTGATTTAGAATCCGAGGGTGGTTGCAACCTCCTCTGAAGCTGGCGGATTTGCTCTAAAAACAGAGCCCTGGAACTTTCCAACCAGCGCTGAAGAACATGGTCTCTTGCCCTTTTGATTTCTGCGCAATATAGGCAGAGTTTCAGAGAAATACAACCAGTGGTAAAGGAAAGAAAGGAAACCTTTGTTGCCATCTGCTGTAAATAGCCTCCATTCCCTTGCCTTTCCTCCAGGCTGCTAGTCAACCCTGCAGTCCTGGGTTGTACATCTGAAATAAATACATTGGTCTTTGGAGCAGATGGCCCCAGGCCAGTTTGCAGGCTGCCAACCAGAAGCAAAAGAGTTCAATCTTAAACAGTCCAATATCGCTTGAGCACAGCAATTATCCCTGCTGGACTAACCCATGAGTTTCTTACTAGCCTCGGAAGGGCAGGACTGCAACCCAGGGGCCGATCTGCCAAGATGATAAGAACTTAGGAGAAGGCAGAGTTTACCAAGCTTAGCTGTTCTTCCCTCTCTTCTCTGCTTTCCCTTTCTTCTATCCAACACCTGCTCTGCTTGGTTCCTTCATGTGTCCAACCACAACACCCATCCTCACCTTCCCTATGCAACCTGCACTCTCTTTTATTGTCAGAATGGAAATTACTTTATTACTATATATGACTGCAAAGCATTGAATTCTCATTGTACAAAAAAAAAATCAGTTTATATAAAAAGAGAAGAAAAGGGGCATAAAAATTAACTGTACTCTCATCATGCAAAGAAATTCACCCATACTTCAAATGCATAGTCTTCATATTCAAATGGACTATTATCTTTTTCCAAAATGAAACCTAAGAAACATATCTAATTTTCACTTAGAAATCCATCATGTGCATCTTTCCATTTCAATAAATATAGATCTACACTACCATTTTTAGAAATCTCTATAAATGTATCCATAATTTGGACAGTCTGTTTCACATACACATATATATATATATATATATATATATATATATATATATACTCATAGATAATGTACACATTTGCAGTTTTTTTCGTATCTCCAAATTTATCCATGAGGCCCTCATTCTGTCCTCAAGTTTGCCATGTTTCCTCAGTCGCACCTGACATCTGCGCCTTCTGCTGCCCCGAACTGTCTGATCATCACAAGTTACACATCCCAGGCTCTATTCCTTAAGACACTATCTGCTTGGTGATAACTGGAAAGCTACAGGGAATAAAGTGAGCTAATGGGTTAATTGATACAGTGGCCTTTATTTAGTTTCCACAGATAACTGGAATAGAAATAGATTTAGAAATAACCTGATGTGGTATTTCCCAAAATTGTGGGTTCATAAGAACTTAGGTTGGGGTGCAGGGGCTAGGTTGAGTATTAAAAAATCTGCTGACTTCTACTGCAGAGATTTCAATGTGATTAGGCTGGCATGGGGTCTGGAAAATCGTCATGTAATAAGCATTCCACTGGATTCATTTGATGAGTCAACCTTCAGAACCCTGATTTTATCCAATTTCTTTATCTTTAAAATGAAGCAATACAAGAGCAAATATATATAATTCATCTTATTTACATTAACTATTAGGGGCAGAACTTAAGGTAATGTCTACATTTCTCTATCCACAAGCCTGTCATCTTTTCACTGCATTAGAGCTATTTTTCCTAAGGAAAAAAATTATTAGAACTTTAACCTCTGATTACAATACTGTAGCAGAAAAGATTTTTGCCTGGTACATGGTGATAATTTAGAACTCAAAGTGTTCTTGAAAGAGATTGACTCTGAGACAAAAATGGCCTTTTATTGACACTCGAATCATATATCATGCAAATGACTGTTTACATCTTTTTTGGGTGTGTGCATGTGTGTGTGCATACACAGCCATATGGTGGCCTTAAAAATAATTAAAGTTAAATATGATTATAGAACCAATAATATAAGAATAAAGTTTCTGTACAGCTATTTCTAGACTTGCTTCTGATGAGAAAAAAAAATACCTGTGCTAATGCAGAAAGACTGGATCTAATCAAAAGCAAAGTTTTTTCTTTACTGTATTGGAATCTATCTTCATCTGCAAAACTTCAGCAAGATTTTCAACTTTCATTGAAAATATGTGAAACAAAGAACACAGAGACAGAAAGAAGGATCCTTGAATTGTTATTTAATAGAAAGCCTCTTACCTGGTCTGGTGGTCAACTCAGCGTTGGTGTTTATATATAATAAGTACCTGGGAGAATTTTTTTATTCCAAACTTTATAAAGATGACAAAATTGGTCATTTAAAAAGTCCCAACTCATGGAGTAGGAACTATAATGGGGTCCTTCCAATTTTCTGGAAGACTATAATTCTTTCAGTGGGTACAGCTTTAGGTAGCACACCCTGTTGAACACTTTGTGTGGAAGAAGAAGTAGCCTTACTGACTATCATGGTGCCTGTTATGGGTTGAATTGTGCTTCCCCTTTGCCCCCAAATTCATATGTTGAAGTCCTGATTCTCTAGTCCTCAAATATGACCTTATTCAGAAATAAGGTCATTGCAGATATATAATTAGTTTAGTAAAATGAGGTCATACTAGTGTAGGATGAGCCTTTAATGCAATGATTGGTGTCCTTAGAAAAAGGGGAAATTTGGACACCAAAGTAGAAACACACGCAGGAAGAATGCTATGTCAAGATCAGAGTTCCACTGCCATAAGCCCTGAACTAACAAGAGCTACGAGTGAGGCCCAGGACAGGCCCTTTCCTGGAGCCTTAAGAAAAAGCATAACCTGCTGACCCTTTGTTCTTGGACTTTTGGCCTCCAGATCAGTGAGAAAATATATTTCTGGTTTCTAAGCCACTCAGTTTGTGGCACTTTGCTACATCTACTTAGGAAACTAATAGAGTACCCTTCAGAACATGACCTCCAACCAGGTAATACCTTTTAAGGCAAGGGCAATCCAACAATGGGCTAATACCCGTGACACTCACTGGTTTAATCATACAAAAGCTTAATGGATTTGGAGATCCTCATGCCAATGACGGACATCTGCAATAAGATACTGAGCCTGATTTTCTTGAAATAGAAGCTCATTCTTCCCCTCAGCCATTTCATATTCCTTATGCAGCTTCACATCAATGGTAAGAAAAGGGTGCCTTTGCTTGCACAGGTGGTTAATCCTGGGTCATTGGAGTGCTGGCATCAATGAATACAAGGAGGGCCAGATTTCAAACATCAAATGTCTCTGGGGACATCTCTTAATACCTTCTTATCTAATAATAATAACGAATAGAAAATTGAATCTACCCAGTGTCCTACCCCAAATCCCACCCAAAGACAAGACCGCTAAGGACATAGACCTATTGAAATAAAGGTTCAGGTAGCCATTCATGAAGCCAAGGTGTGAGGAACCTGAATTAGGTGGCAGAAGATGGGAATTATGATGGACAACTTAGGCCTTATGACTGCCACTAAGGCTGAACCAAAACAACTAAACATTAGGATTCTTTATGCTTTCTCATCTTCTAGGAATTTATATCATGACTGTTGGCTAATGTTTTAAGTTTCATGTAGAAGAATGAAGAAATTGGCATTGCCCTCCCTATGATGTATTTAATAGTAATGTTTTTGCGTGTCTTGGTGTTTGGGTGGTACATGTTAGAGAACAAGAATGGTTGCCCAGGGTGAGAGGGCTTGACTGTTGTAGGTCCTCTCTTTGTCTCTCTAGATCTGCTCATGTCTCTTCCACATCTTGTTCTTTGCTTTGGGAAGCTAATTTATAAAGTATCATCAATGGGTTCCCAGAATCTCTGGCTTCCTGTTAAAGTCAACCAATGGGGTGCACTACCTAGAAACCAAGGAAAGGGAAAAAGAAGAAGTCATGCTGTTTTCCTCACTCTCTCCATTAAGTCATTGTGCCTGACTGGCTATATTCTCATCAGAAGATGAGGGGGCCCATCAAGTGGTCTTTACCTTTTATTTTTCTCCTTTGCTTCCAGTAACTATTCTCTCTCTCTGGTCCTTTATTCCTAGAAATGTTAATATGTGCTGCCCAACCCCATGTTAATAGTCCCTGGTTATGTCTCTCTGTTCTTTGTGGTTTCCTATATCTTTGAAAGTACTTTCTCTATTAAACACTCTTCAAATTACTTGACTTGAGTTTGCCATCATTTATTTGCTAGGACTCTGACAGAAAGAAACTCTTGTTTAACCATATGTATAATGTAAACAAAATTATATTTAGCAAATTCAAATTGTATGTAAATGAAATTCTCATTTTAATTTCCAATTATTCCTCCCTAAGACATTGATGAAAACCCCTAGCTGACAGTGAGTGGGTTCAATCCAGTATAGACTTTGTTCTGTTTTCAATGGCTCTATTTGGCTAACCCTCAATTTAGGAGAACTGAGCTGCTCTTGTCCTGTAGCAGTCTATACTAGGTTGTTCTGTTCTTATATCCAGGACATTTTTATATTCAAGTTTATTTTTCTCAAATTTTAGTAGCTTTAAGTTTTACTTGGGCTATCTGCTTATTTAGCTATGCTATTTCTGAAATTTGTTCTCCCTTCAATATATTTTTGCAAAGTTCTACCCAGGTGTTATTTTACCCTGGCAATGGCTTCATCCCCACCTCTCTCCCTATATTCTTCCTCTCTCTTTCCTTCCTCCCCTCTCTTCTCATTACTCTATAATTTCACAGAGGAGTGATGGGAGAGCATTTCATTCTGCCTGTCTTGTGGAAACAGTAACTTTCTTATTGGGGACTAAGGTCAAAGGAGTCATGCCCCCTGTTTAACAGTGGCTGTAGCTTCTTGGAGGTTATTATTAAACTATCGTATGTGTGATTTCAGATGGTTTCACTACAATCTACCTGCTACTGATTTTATGTAGGAACTCTTTACAGAGTATGTTAGCCGTTAACAAGATACTGCCTTTGAAGCATTTTGACACAATAGATATTTGAGGATAAGAAGAAAGAGTATGGTCCATGAGGCACCCCATCATCACCATAAATCAACAGTATTTTGAAGATACCATATTTTGGGAAAACAACATTTTGGATCACGTCTTGATATCCTAGGCACTTTTGGGGTGAATTTTTGTATTTTTATGATAAGCAAAACCTACTTTTGGTCAAGCATGGTGGTTCACATCTGTAATCCCAGCACTTTGGGAGGCCAACGCAGGCAGATCACTTGAGGTCAGGAGTTCAAGATTGCCTGGCCAACATGACAAAACCCCATCTCTGCTAAAAATACAAAAATTAGCTGGATATTGTGGCTCACACCTGTAACCTCAGCTACCAGGGTAGCTGAGTCAGGAGGCTCACTAGAGCTCATGAGGCAGAGGTTGCAGTGAGCCAAGACTGCGCCACTGCACTCCAGCCTGGGGAACAGAGAGGGACTCTGTCTCAAAACCAAACAAACTAAACTACCGTTTTAGAGAGTATGACTCAGAGCCTTCTTTCTCTTCTTGGGTTGAGGCCATTCAACTCAACTCAATGAAATTCAGTATGATTCCTCTTAATTCCAAGCCCAAAATATATCTGAAAGACTATGTGTGCTTGGTAGTGTAAGAGATTCATTGATGCTCTCATGTTATTCTTAATACATTTCCAACCTCAACTTCACTTCTTCTTATCACCAGTATTTGTCTTCCCCACCCCCCTCCCCCCTGCCATGTGCTCAGGTCCTTCTTGCTATGCCCTGGTTGGCCAAAGCCTGAGAGTTCTGTGTCTTATCGTTGCTTGGACCTCACAAAGCTAAAGCTCTTTTGTCATTGTTTTTAAGAAATCCTACTCTGCATGCATGCCAAGCAAAACATGCTATAATCAGTGTACAAGATCTAATGAACTCATTTCCACTATTTTTCTCTAAAGCAAAATAGGAATTGGTAAGAACTAACTTTATTATCTATTCCTGGAGCCAAGTTTCTGTTTGGGTATAATTCTATAGGGCAATGGAGTCTATTATTAATGAAACTCAAAGTTTCTTTTTTTTTCCCCATTTATTTATTTTATTGCATTTTAGGTTTTGGGGTACATATGAAGAACATGCAAGATTGTTGCATAGGTACACACGTGGCAGTGTGATTTGCTGCCTTCCTCCCCATCACCTACATCTGGCGTCTCTCCACCAAAACACCAAAAGCATTGGCAACAAAAGCCAAAATAGACAAATGGGACCTAATCAAACTCCACAGCTTCTGCACAGCAAAAGAAACAGTCATTAGAGCGAATCGGCAACCAACAGAATGGGAAAACTCAAAGTTTCATTGGAAAATAAGTTGGGAAAAAGACCGTAGGTAGAAAGGGCCCAGATGTTTCCCACTGATTTTCATCTTGCCAGTAGGGTTCTTTCTCCCACTGTTACCACATGGAGATTCTCTTTCCAGAGCTCTTCTCTGTGAAAACCTTAGAGAACTCTGTGCTTTGCATCTGTAATTGTGGGATTTGCTATATCAAAAAGAATAAACTCAACGTGAAAGGCAATGCAGAGGAAAAAACAATCCAAAACCATTTATGCAACTGTCCTATCATTCTCCTTCTAGATCACTTTTTTGTAGAGCTTTGGGCTCTGTTTTCTCCTACATGTATTGAAGTATATAATTTGCATACAATAAAATATACTCTTTTAGATTTACATTTCCATAAATTTTGATAAACTTATGCAGTCACATAACCACCAAAAGTCAAGATGTATAATATTTCTGTCAGTCTCTGCCCCCCCACTCTACCCACTGCAAAATTTCTCTTGTGTTCCTCAGTAGGCAATACCTTTCCTCACTCCCAGCCCCTAGCAACCTCTGATCTGAAGTCTGTCCCTTCAGTTTGCCTTCTTTGAATGTTATATAAGAGAAATCATACAATCTTGTAGCCTTTTGAGTCTGACTTCTTTCACTTAGCATAATACTTTTGAGAGTTATTGTGTTTCATGCTTCAGAAATTCATTTCTTTTTTTATTTTACTGAGTAATGTTTCACCGCATGGTATACTGCAATTTGTTTTTTTGTTTATTGTTCATTCACAAGCTGGAAATTATTCACATTGTTTCAAGTTTTTGAGAATTATAAATAAAGTCACTATAAAAATACACGTGTACTTTTCTGTGTAGACATGTATCTTCACTTCTCTTCAGTAGACACCAAGGAATGCATTGATGAGATGTGTGGTAAATTACGTTTAACTTCATAAGAAACTACCAAACTGTTTTATAATGAGCTGTGTCATTTTGAATTTACACCAGAAATATATTAGCATTCTAGTTTCCCAACATCATCTCTAACATTTGGTATTGTCACTTCTTTTAAAAATTTTTAAGCCATTCTAATAATTCGGTAGTGGTATTTCTTTGTGGTTGTAATTTGCATGTCTCTAATGGTTAACAATGTTGTATATCTTTTCATGTGACCATTTGTCATCCATATATCTTATCTAGTGGATTGTCAGTTCAAATATTGAGCCTATTTAGGGTTTTTATTATTATTATTGTTTCAAGGGTTATCTATGTATTCTGGCTAATCCTTTTGCATGTGCGCGCACGTGTGTGTGTGTGTGTGTGTGTGTGTGTGTGAATATAAGTAGCACCCCTCCAAATATGTAACCCAAGAGAAAAAATTATATAATTCTGTCACCAGATTTTCAGTATAATTCAACAGCAACTACTATATTCCTCCTTCAATCTTTAGTCTTAAAATTTTAGATTAAAAAATAACTGCTTTGAAAGTTGTGTAAAAACTAAGGACTAATTCTCTTTACATAAAAATGAATGTATATGGGTATATATATTATACACACATAAATATATGCATATATATACAAATATATATACATGCATATTTATATGTATATATGTATGTGTATGTGTATATATGTATAGAGTGAGAGTAAGAGCGCACGCATGGGAGAGGCACAAATTGTTGCATTCTTTTTTAGGAGTCCACAAGATACTTATTCCTGAGGTGGTATATAAACTATGAATCATGAACCTCAGATTAGAAACTCAAGTGTGACCCTAGAAATGCCACCTTGCATTACTGTAATTATCTGCCTTCTTTATCTTAGTTTGGCACACACTATTTCCTGATGCTGGACAAATCACACAACTGTGCAAACCAATACACGGTAGATGCATTTTAATAAGGTTTGCACAGCTACACAATAATTTTGTTTATCACTCTGCTTAGCTCCATGTTTAATTCCAGAGAAGCCAGTCAACAGTCACCATATACAAATTTTCTTTATCACGTCTATCCCCTTCACTTTCTGCAGATGATCTTGACACCTTCTTCCTAGAGAAATAGAATAAATCAAGTGTGAATGAATTCCCCATTTAATTCAAACTTATGCCTGTACAGATCCTTTCTTCCTTCAAATCTCAGACAGATATGTGACTCTCTTTCAAGCAATGCTAATTCTTTCATCTGTGCTCTTGATATCATCCTACCCTAAGTGTTGTTTCAGGAAACATCTCTTCCACCTGTATTATTAATGTTTCCCTTTTAAATCACTGTTTATTCTCAAGATGTGATCATGCTTATCTTTTACCATAAAAAAAGACTCCCCTCACTGTGTAGCTAACTTCTCATTTTTCCTTCTTCTTTACCCCACCCATTTCTCTTTTATTACAACTAAGATTTTTAGAATATGTTACACTCAGTGGCTCTAATGGCTCTACTTTTCAATCCACTACCAACTCTGTGGCCAACCCAAGACTCCATTAAAATTGTTCTAAGTAACAAACAACTTAAAATGGTCTAATTATAAAACAAATGAACTGATTATTTTTGACACTTATAGTACCTGACCTCTTGGAAATATTTGATACTGTTGACCATTTCCTGAAATGTATTCTGTTCTTCTCTCCTATTGTGATACTCTCTCCATACTATTCTATTAGTGTCCACACATTTGTTATAGTTCTCCTTGACCCCTTTTCCAACCAAGTACCACTATGTTGGTGATACTCAGGCCTCTTTGTTAAGACTATTTTATTCTCAGTTTACCCATTGCTCCTGGGTCACTAAACTGTATACTTTAATCATTTATAGATAGATAATTAGATGACCATCTATCTATAAATAATAAGTCACAACTCTGGACTTGATACCAGTTCACTTTTAGGAATTCTTCTCATAAGCCCCTCAAGTCCATCCTGTTCCAAATAGATGTCATCATTGTCACCTTTCCCAAGCTATTCTCCAAACTTGCTTCTCCTCATTATTTCTATCTCTGTGATAATTCCTATCATTTTCCTTATTGTGTAATCAGAAACCTGAGGATCTCACTACATTTTTCTAAAAATTTCCATTTCTGAGTAGTCATTTAGTCACTTATGCATTCATTAATGCAAGAAATAGTTATTGAATGTATACCCTATGCAACTCCCTCTGCTAACATTTTGCTAGGTGGAATCTTCCCTTACCTTTCAAACTGCTTACAATTCAATGTTGAAGAGGCAACATGCTATATTCAATAAGAGCTTAAGGAGGTGGTATCTTAGTCAGACTTGGGTGGAAGAGTCAGAGAGAACTCACCAGGGGCAACCCTTGAATTGAATGATAAAAAATAAATAGCTTGGCTAAAGAAAGGAGGACATAAAAATCCAAGAAGGAACAGCATATTTCAAACTGCGGCAGTGCGGTTCTACCTCCTAAATCACGCATAATCATTTCACTTTCTCTCCAGATGTATTGCCAGAAACTTACATACAGCAAGCCTACCATATTTCTCATACTTTTAATGCAATTAAAAAGTCTTTCTAACAGGTCTCATTGGTCTCTAATATTACCATACTCCAATCCATCTTCTGCACTGGCACTAGAGTGATCTTTCTGGAGTACCAGCCTGAGCACATCTCTCTCCTACTGAAAATCAATCAGTAGCCCCCAATTTCTTTTTACATCAAAAGACATAATGATTTAGCCTCTTGCTAGCCTGGCAGTTTCAATGAGTGACCATCATCAGGCACATTATTGATCATTCGGCTCACTGGATATGCCAATGTTCTCATTAACTTTTAATCCTTTGCACGTGTTGGTTCTTCCTTTTAGAAATGGCTTCTTTTCTTTTGTTAAACTGATAGCCACTTACACTTCATCAGGATGCAGTTATGAGCTCTTCTCATAAGCCACCCTTCTTATAAGAACTCATAAACTGAGTTCTTCTCAGTTATGAGTCTTGATGAAGTGTAAGTGGCTATCAGTCTGACAAAAGATATTAGTCTATATCTTTAGATGCTCAGGAAAACAAACATTACTTCCTTTATGTTCCATAGCAATTTATGCATACATTTATTATACCATATATGGAATCATATTACAACCATTTACTTCTCTATTTCCTCAGAGTTTCTTGAGGAAAAAGAGATATCTTTATTTATCTCCAAATCCTCAGTACTCAACATAGTCCATAGCATATTTGTAGCTGTTTGAAATATTTATTGAATGAACATGAATTAATGAATTAATATTAGGTAGTTCCATTGATTAATGAGAGAGATTTTTGCTATGAAGCTGAGAACTTTTCTATCCTATTGCCTTAAAGAGTTAATAAGTATTTACCAAGCTCTTACTATATACTGCAGTCACGGTGCTAGACATTGATGATTTAAAAGTGAAAAATGCAGTCCTTGCTTTCAAGGGGCTTATATTCTAGGAAGAAGACTGGTGAACAGGCAACTACGAAGCAGAATTGTCAAGAGATTTGATAAGAAAAATAAAGAGAACTATGAGCTTTGGGATAATTAGAAAAAACCTCCACAACAAATGAGGGTTAAGCTGAGACCTGAAGAATAGAAGGGAATGACTATTCTAGACTGTGAGAATTACATGTGAAAGTCCTGGATGAAAGAAATGGCATAGCCCATCCAGGAAACTTACAGAAAATCAGTCTGGATAAACCACAGTAATCTATGGAGAGTTAATCAAATGTAAGATTATGAAAAGCTCAAATAGTTCCCAAGGCTTAAAACAGGGGACAGAAAAGGTAAAATTACATTTTTAAAAATCCCACTAGCTGCAGGTTAGAGAGTGTGTTGCAGGTTGGCAGAAGTGAAGGTGGAAATATCAGAAAACAGTTTATTCCAATCACCCAGACAGAAGCTAATGGTGGTATCACAGGAACTCTATCTTCTCCATCATCGTTTAATACACTGCTCTGTGATGATGAAGTGAGAAAAAAACCCTTTATGCATCAAAGAACCTCTAACACGCTGCCTCCTTCCCTGGGAAATGATGAGAAAGCAATGGCATGAGAGCCATAACTTAATGGCAAGAAAGAGCTTCTATATCTGGCTTTATCTGTATGCCAGTTTAAATGTGATGTAACTCTTTATAAGACAAGGCATGAGGTGCTTAGGCTCAGAAATGATGAGAGACTGGGAATTAGGCCTGAGTCAGATAGAAATAAGAGTATGTTACAGAATAGATCATGAAACAACAACAATAAAAATATGTTCCACAGTCAAGAAAAACCTGCTCTTGATAGTCTGCTGAATAGTGACTGAGATGACTGGCACTAAAATACGAGACTTTTCAAAAAGACAGAGGTGAAATTCAATAGGTAGGTAATATAATTTGAAAAAGGAGCTTCTATTCATGTACTTTCTGGTTGTGAAACATATTTTAAAATGAGGCTTCTCTGGTTCTGCATTACTGCCTAGCATGGGCACCCAGGCTGAGTCTAGACTGTCCAGACTATCCCAAGTTGCTGCTGTCATTGCCTTCTTAGAATCTGGCTTCAATTCCTTCTTCCCTTAAAAAAAATAAAAATAAAAAGCTGGGCGTGGTAACTCATGCCTGTAATCACAGCACTTTGGGAGGCTGAGGAGGGTGGTTTATGAGGTTAAGAGTTTGAGAACACCCTGGCCAACATGTTGAAACCTTGCCTCTATTAAAAATAAGAAAATTAGCCAGGCATGGTGGCATGTGCCTGTACTCCCAGCTACTTGGGAGGCTGAGGCAGAAGAATAGCTTTAACCCAGGATGTGGAGGATGCAGTGAACTGAGATCACACCACTGCACTCAAGCTTGGATGACAGAGAGAGACTCTGTATCAAAAAAAAAAAAAAAAAAAAAAAAAAGAAAAGAAAAGAAAAAAGAAAGAGAATCACATGAAACTGAAGGTAGAATTTGAGTGGTATAAAATATTTCCTACCATACACTTCTTTCAAAATAAACAACTACTGTAGGGAAGAGCTCCCCCAAAGCCCCCCACTGAGTTCTTTATTTCAAGACCTCCCAGAGGAGCTTCCATTTGGTTCCATAACTGGAGGGAAATAATTCAAGTGTAAACCAAGCCCCCTGGTGCTCCAATACAACCCATACTTCCTTTGCTGTAAATATTGTGCTTATTTTGTGAAAATGAGAGGTTCCTTGTCCTGTACTACCAAATATGAAAATACATATTTTGTAAACATGTTTCCCATAAGTCCCCAGCCACTCAATTAGATGTTACAAACATGGCATGAAATATTAACTCAGTGATATTTACTCCAGATGAATAGCAATATAGGATTGTTTTACACATTCCATATGGAAGGCCCGTGGCAAGTTCTGCTTGACTTGACTTCCTAGATATCTCTCCATCCCATTCATTTTTCTCTATCCTAATGGCCAGTGCCAGAGTTCAAGCCATTACTATTTCTTGCCTGGTGACTATAACTGACTGCCTCCCAGATGACTTTGTCAACAGTTTTGCCCCATCCAGCCTGTCCTCCACACTGTGGCCAGAGTGATACTTCTGGAATGCAAAATGAATAAATCATGTCACTCCTCTATTTAACACTTATGAAAGGCTTCTCAGTGCCATTAAGATAAAGCCCAAACCCTTCAGAATGCCCTTTGCAGCTGGCCATCCTGCCTCCTTTTTTTCCTTCATCTCTCATCCTTTTGTCTTTCCTGCTTGGTGTTCCAGTTAGGAAATGTGTACCTTTCCAGTTATTGAACATAGCTTCACCCCCACTCAATGAGCTCTCAGTGACCATTTGTTGTTCACTTTAGATATTATTATTAAACTCTGTTCTGCCTCTTGATAAACAGCATTAAGTGCCCCTTCTATGAATTCACATTGTTGTGTCTTGCATCCTATTGTTGGACCTATCACACTTGATCACGAATGATGATTTATTTTTAACCATCTGGTTTTTTTCTGCTAGATTGTAAACTTCCAAAAAAGAAAGTTTGTCAGTATTGTTCACCATTGTATTCCCAACACCTGGCATAAAAATTTGCATATCAATTTGTTAAATTGGTAAATTTAATCAGTAAATGGATAGATGGATAGATGACAGTGAGTCAGAAAGAGTGTATTAGCCTATTTTCATACTGCTATGAAGAAATGCCTGAGACTGGATAATATATAAAGAAAAAGAGGTTTAATGGACTCACAGTTCCACATTGCTGGGGATGCTTCACAATCATGGTGGAAGGTGAAAGAGGAGCAAAGGCAAGTCTAACATGACAGCAGGCAAGAGAGCATGTCCAGGGGAGCTGCCTTTTATAAAAACATCAGATGTCATGAAACTTACTCACTATCATGAGAACAGCATGGGAAAACACACACCCATGATTCAATTACATCCCACCAGGTCCCTCTGATGGTCATGGGGATTATAGGAGCTACAATTCAAGATGAGATTTGGGTGGGGACACAGAGCCAAACCATACTATTCTGCCCCCAGCCCCTCCCAAATCTCATGTCCTCACATTTCAAAACACAATCATGCCTTTCCAACAGTCCCCCAAAGTCTTAACTCATTTCAGCATTAACTCAAAAGTCCACAGTTCAAAGTCTCATCTGACATAAGACAAGTCTCTTCTGCCTATAAGCCTATGAGTAAAATCAAAAGTAATTTAGTTACTTCTTTGATACATTGGGGGTACAGGCATTGGGTAAATACACCCCTTCCAAACAGGAGAAATTGACCAAAATGAAGAAGATACAGATTCCATGCAAGTCCCAAATCCAGCAGGGCAGCCAAATCTTAAAGCTCCAAAATGATTTCCTTTGACTCCATGTCTCACATCTAGGTCATGCTGAAATAAGAGGTAGGTTCCCATAGCCTTGGGTAGCTCCTCCCCTGTGGCAAAGCCCCTCTCCTGGTTGCTTTCAAAGGCTGGTGTTGAGTGTCTGTGACTTTTGCAGGCACATGGTGCAAGGTATCAGTGGATCTACCATTCTGGGCTGTGGAGGAATATGGCAAAGGGAAATCTTCCCACTGTGCAGAACTTTGAGCAGTGTAACCGGTTGTGCACTTTTCATGAAAGGAGAAACGGCCAGTTGTGCAATTATATACTAATTCATGGGCTGTAGCCAATGGTTTGGCTGGTGGTCAGGGACTTGGAAGAAGCATGATTGGATAATTGGTGATAAAGACATTTGGGGAAGAGATGTGTGGATGGATGTCTCTGAGTGGTAAAAATCTGGGAAGATATTTGTATCTCATGTGAATGCTCATCAAAGGGTGACCTCAGCAAAGGAGGATTTTAATAATCAAGTGGATAGAATGACTCATTCTGTGGACACCACTCAGCCTCTTTCCCCAGCCATCCCTGTCATTGCCCAATGGGCCCACGAACAAAGTGGACATTGTGGCAGGGATGAAGATTACGCATGGGCTCAGCTACATGAAGTTTCACTCACCAAGGCTGACCTGGCTATAGCCACTGCTGAGTGTTCAATTTGCCAGCAGCAGACACCAACTCTGAGCCCTCGATATGGCACCATTCCTCAGGGTGATCAGCCAGCTACCTGGTGGCAGGTTGATTATATTGAACCTCTTTCATCATGGAAAGGGCAGTGGTTTATCCTCACTGGAATAGACATTTACTCTGGATATGGGTATGCCTATCCTGCATGCAATGCTTCTGCCAAGACTATCATCCATGGACTCACAGAATGCCTTATCTATCATCATGGTATTCCATACAGCATTGCCTCTGACCAAGGCACTTACTTTATAGCTAAAGAAGTGTGGCAGTGGGCTCATTCTCATGGAATTCACTAGCTTACCATGCTTCCCATCATCCTGAAGCAGCTGGATTAATGGAACATTAGAATGGCCTGTTGAAGTCACACTTACAACACCAACTCAGTGACAATATTTTGCAGAGCTAGGGCAAAGTTCTCCAGAAGGTTGTGTATTCTCTGAATCTAAATCCAATATATGGTACTATTTCTCCCATAACCAGGATTCACAGGTCCAGAATCATGGGTTGGAAGTGGAATTGGCACCACTTAACCATCACCCCTAGTGACCCATTAGCAAAAATTTTGCTTCTTCTTCCTGCGATACTATGTTCTGCCTACCTAGAGGTCTTAGTTCTAGAGAGAAGAACGCTGCCACCAGGGAACACAACAATGATTCCATTAAACTGGAAGCTAAGATTGCCACCTGGACACATTGACTTCCTCCCACTTCTAAGTCAATAGGCCAAGAAGGGAGTTACAGTGTTGGCTGGTGATTGAACAGGACTCTCAAGATGAAATCAACTTACCACTCCAAAATGGAGGTAAGGAAGAGTATGTGTGGAATACAGGAGATCCCTTAGGGTGTCTCTTAGTATTACCATCCCCTGTGATTAAGATCAATGAGAAACTACAGCAACCCAATCCAGGCAGGATTGTGTCCTGTCTCACCACATCCCCAGTCAGATCTAGAGGTGGGACAAGGATGAGAAGGGACAAGGTTCCAGAACAAAGGCTGGCAGGGACAGAAGCTGACCCCAGCAATGATCCAGAGAGATATCCTGAACCCTGGAAGGAGATGGACAAAGAGCCCCCTCTTTTTATTTCTTTATGTTTTTGAGACAGAGTCTTATTCTGTCACCTAAGCTGGAGTGCAGTGTCACAGTCTCGGTTCACAACAATCTCCACCTCCTGGGTTCAAGCGATTCTCTTGCCTCAGAATCATGAGTAGCTGGGACCACTGGTGCACACCACCACACTGGCTAATTTTTGAATTTTTTATAGAGACAGAGTTTTACCATGTTGTACAGGTTGATCTCAAACTCCTGACCTCAAGTGCTCTGCCCACCTCGGCCCCCTAAAATTTTGGATTAGTGATGTGAGCCACTGAACCTGGCCAATAGCCCCCTAAGTGGCCCAGACTCTTTAGGAATAAAGGTTTGGGTCACTCCATCAGGTAAAAAACCATGACATACTGAGGCGCTTGCTGAAGGCAAAGGAAATACAGAATGGGGAGTTGAAGAAGGTAGTCATCAATACCAGCTATGACCCATGACCAGTTGCAGAAACGGGGACTGTAATTGTCATGAGTATTTCCTCTTTATTTTCTTATGAACTTGTTTGTGCATATCTACAGTTGTATTAACAAAATATCTTCATTTTATTTCCTTTATCTTTTTTTTTTTTTTGAGACAAGAGTCTAGCTCTATCACCAGGCTGGAGTGCAGTGACGCCATCCCGGCTCACTACAATTTCCGTTTTCCAGTTTCAAGCAATTCTCCTGCCTCAGCCTCCTGAGTAGCTGGGACTACAAGCACATGCCACCACGCCTGGCTAATTTTTTGTACTTTTTAGTAGAGACGGGGTTTCACCATGTTGGCCAGGATGGCCTTGATCTCTAGACCTCGTGATCCACCCGCCTCCGCCTCCCAAATTGCTGGGATTACAGGCGTGAGCCACCGCGCCCGGCCTATTTTTCCTTTATCATGCGACATGAGATTTATTGACTTCATATCAACACTTAAGTGTTGTTAGCTTTATGTAATAGCATTTAAGTTAAGGATTAGCACAATTCCAGTTGTATAAAGAATAGCTGCAGTATGTTAGGCATAATTGTGACCTTATTACTGTCTTTATTTGAAGACTATGTATAATTTCAGGAGATGTGTATGGGTTCAAGTCGACAAGGAGTGGACTTGTGGTGATTAATATTGAATGTCAACTTGATTGGACTGAAGGATGCAAAGTATTGTAAGTGGGTGTGTCTGAGAGGGTGTTGCCAAGGAGATTAACATGTGATCCAGTGGTCTTGGAGAGGCAGGCCCACCCTTAATCTGGATGGGCACCATCTAATCCGCTGCCAGTGGGGCTAGAATAAAGCAGGCAGAAGGTTAAAGGACTTGCCTTGTGGAGTTTTCCAGCCTTCAACTTTTCTCCTGTGCTGGATGCTTCCTGTCCTTGAACATCAGACTCCAAGTTCTTCAGATTTTGAACTCTCGTGCTTACATCAGTGGTTAGCAAGGGGCTCTCGGGCCTTTGGCCACAGACTGAAAGCTGCACTGTTGGCTTTTCTACTTTTGAGGTTTTGGGACTCAGACTGGCTCCTTGTTCCTTGGCTTGCAGATGACCTATGGTGGGATTTCACCTTGTGATCATGTGAGTCAATACGCCTTAATACTCTCCCCTTTACATATGCATCTATCCTATTAGTTCTGTCCCTCTAGAGAACCCTGACTAATACAGAGAATTTGTACAAAGAATCTAAAGGAAGAGGACAGAGACTTGTATCCTCTCTATAAAGTAAAGATGATTAAAAAAAAAAAACACATCGTATTACTACGAAAGTTAAATGAGATACTTATATGTAGTATACTAAAAACTGTGCCTGGCATGTTGGAAGCACTCCCTCCAACAATCTCAGCTATTACTAATAATCATATCATACTCTCAAAAATATGACAAGGAATGGGTAAAAATAAAAAAGCAAAGAATAATGTGCTAGTGAAATCTGGAAAAGTTCCTGCCGATAGCCCTCTTCTGGCCTTAGTAATAAAAAGGCTTTGAGACTTTCTGACAATGTCCAGCATCTGTGGTCCTAACTCATTGGCATTCAGCAGGTAGTGATAGAGTACAATGGAGCACTTTCTGCCCTAAGATCAAATTTCAAGCCTTATTACTAGAGTTGTTTCTGCCAACTTCCTAACCTCTTCAACTGTGGACCCTGCCTGTGTTCTGGGGCCTATGGCACTTTTTGCTCCCCTCTTACTTTTCCTGACCTTCCAGTCATTGGTCCCTTGCCCACTTACACTAGTGGTACTTGATTAAATGGGCTTCTGCTCCTGACCCTTCCTTGTTTGGCTTGCATCCAGGATGGGTCAATGGCTTAAGGGCATGGCCCTGGGCACCGCACTGTGCCAAGACACACAGGAGACGAGTGCCACAGTGGTTGGTCCATATTAGCATAATTATCTCCTGAATCTACTTTCTACCAATTCATACTTTATCTCTAACCAAACTATTTTTTAATCTTCTCATTTTTTATAATTTCTTTATAAGTGGCATTTACAACTTGATGTCGTCCTTTTTAAGGCTTTGGTTAGCATTCTTCTAAAATGACATTGTTTTGGAAAATGTTTGCCTTGGTCCCGAGATCCCCCAAACCAAGGAACGTACTTCTCTGCTGCCCTAACTGGGTGTAAAACAGAGGTAATATACAAAATATTTAATATTAATACCTAGTAAAGCAGTGGCAATGAGGAATCAAAATGAATGTTGGCAACAGGGCTAGAGATGGATCCTTGAAGGCCTCTATACTGTGACAAACATTAAAACTTTAGTAGTGAGATCTTAGGGTATAGATTGCTAGTTTGGTTGAGCAGCTACTTACCAAACAGTGTGAAAGCATCCCAATATTTAAATCTGCTGCTTAACAAAGATTTTCTCCAGGATAGTGTCTTCCAACACCGTCCTATATTTTTATGTCTCCACAAGATGTCGTCCACTAGACTAAACCCTAAACTCAGGTACTAGGATATGGGATGTCTCACAATTAGAAACAATCCTACACATGTACTGGTGTTTAGTTACCCCATATGGAAATTATCAGAAGCAAAATTACTTCCAGAGTTACTAGATTTTTGAGGGGATGATGTTGCCCAAGAAACCCAGACTTTGACTGTTAACCCCTTGAGCCCTTGAGACCATGTGAATAAGAAATAAACTAGGAAAGTTGCACCTTCCTCAGAAGCGCTTCTTCTCCCAAGCTTACCTCAGGTGTGGCCATCTACATAATTAGAATATTTATCTCCCTAATCCTCCCAGATGCTAAGGATCCTCCTAGAAAAGACAGGGATAGGCAGAATGTCTAACGAAGGGATTTACTCCACTGCCAGGACAAAGTCTTTGCTATGTAATGTGTGTTATAGGCCAGTAATTTGTTAATAATTCATGTTGTTTCTTTTCCCAAGTTGGAGATGTCATTGTTGGTATCCCGTCCCTCACCAACTTTTTTTTTTTTTTTTTTTTTTTGAGACGGAGGCTTACCTTGTTCTGTCACCCAGGCTGGAGTGCGATGGCACAATTTCAGCTCACTGCAACCTTTGCCTCCCAGGTTCAAGTGATTTCCTCTGCCTCATTCTCCCGAGTAACTGGTATTATAGGTGCGCGAAACCACGCCTGGCTAATTTTTGTATTTTTAGTAGAGTCAGTGTTTTGCCATGTTGGTCAGGCTGGTCTCAAACTCCTGACCTCAGTTGATCTGCATGCCTCAACCTCCAAAAGTGCTGGGGATTACAGGTGTGAGCCAGGGCACCCAGCTTGCTCACCAACATTTTATGCTTGATAAAGGGAACAGATAATGTGTTTTTAGGCCGGGTGCGGTGGCTCACGCCTGTAATCCAAGCACTTTGGAGGCCAAGGAGGGTGGATCACCTGAGGTCCGGAGTTCAAGACCAGCCTGACCAACATGGTGAAACCCCGTCTTAAAAAAAAAAAAAAAAAAAAAAGATAATGTGTTTTTTAGCTATCAGTCACTGAACCAGAATATCCACATCTGGAGCTGATAGTGAGGAGTGTACATCACTCAGCAATGCTGCTAGATTCTAAAAGAAATGCTATTATGTGTGGTTACTTTCCATGGAAGAGAGATGAATAGCCTCCATTAAAACATATCTGTAGGAAGAAGGATATGTATGGATAGCCACTAGTCTAAGAGGTAGACTGTGATAGAGACTATTGGTAATACCCTTCCTCCTTGTCTCACCCACCACAGAGGGCAGTAAAGCTAAATATACATTTTCTCAGCTGCTTCTGCAACCAGTGTTAGCCATATGACATGCTTCTAAATAAAAAGATATAAAGGTTTGAGGTCATATGTGGAAGCTTTTACTTTACTGATGAAAGGAGATGCCACTGATTCTTTATCTTACTCCATTTTTCCTTACATAAAAGTAGACATGAAACTTGGTGATGTGGCATCCTTCTGATATTCATGAGAAAAACCCAGGAGAGTTGAAGAGTTGCAAATTCTGACACTATTATGCTACTAAACACACGTCAGCAATAATCTTCTGATTCCTGTGATATGATAAAAAGTTATTTATATTGCTTTAAACCACTGTGAACTGGATTTGCTGTTGTTTGCTGTTGAAAGCATCCGTACTAACAGAGTCTTTGTAGTGTAGTTGAAGTCTTTAATATCACTGCTCTGGTAAAATCAGCAGTGAATTTTGCACTGAATATCTTATTGTTTTCTAAGGTGAAAATCTCTGTTTCTTCACAGTCCATATGGGATGTCTGCTTCTGCCATGAAATCTGTCAGGGTGCAGTTTTGCAATAGCCCCAACTGGTCAAACAATACAAGGGCCAGATGGCTATCACGATACATCAATCTTTCCGGAAGCAAATTTTATAATACCAGATTTAGAAATAACACCACCAAAAAAGAAGAAAATGAAATAAACTATGAAGTAATAATTAGACATAAATAAACAAAAAAAAAGTCATAGAACTTAATGCTAGCACTTGCAGGTTTGATGCCCATAAGACATTGCTGATAATTATAGCATTATTTCTCACAGATTCCACTTCATACTGGAGGATCCTTCCTAATGCAAAATTCTAGGCAGCCACTACCATCAGTTGGAGTTGGTATATGATATAAAATAACAATTGCAGACACACATTGTACAGGTATGGGCCATGATTCAAACACAAATCTATGCTGATTTGGGAATCGATGGTATCTTTTTGCTATTGGAGTGGGTGGTATGGTACAGGGTACTGAGTGTTTCAGTCTTGTTTTCTAACCTCTTTTTTCCCTTCAGTCTTAATTACTTTGCCATTTCATGACTACCTACTCAAAAAGACACACAGAATCTCATTGAATATATTCAAAGCCCCGTAATTACAATACTTATACTCACCGCCATAGACAGCAAACCATCCGTGTCCTTTACATCAATAATCAATTGCTTTGATCTCTGTCCCTTTGTCTTTATAGCTGAGCCCTGAAACTTGGTAAAAACTGTCCTTACTGTTACATATGAAAAGATGCCTCTACTAAACCTTTGCAAAAGACTATTTATCGTCATTTTGGAAAAACGACAGCTGTCATTAGAAAGAATTTGCTTCTAGATATGACTTTTGGAACACTGCCCCTCCCCTATCCGGGAAAATAGATCTTTGTTTGAATGACCTTCCATTTATCACTTGAAATCCATCTGGCAACTTACCTGAAAGGATGACTAATGAGGAGTGTATTATTAGGAGTTAATGCTTAACACTTTCCTGCCAGGTACATGAAATGTACTTATTTGATTTGGCTAAATTTTAAAAGGGCTACAAAATACTGCAGAAGATACCAAAATAAAGAGAGATGTTATCAGGAAACTCAGGCAAATTGCTGTTTGGTGACTTGAAAAGAAGGAATCACATAGGAGAAGAGAAAATGAGAAGGTACAAAGAAAATGTAATATAGTTTGTGAGGAACAAAATAAAGCATAAAATTAAGTTTAATAAAATTTTGAAAATAAATGTATGTACATTTAAAAAAATCTAAGAAAAAATAGGCTTCTAATTAAAGCCAAGCTAGAAGTAAAAAGAGTGTGAAAAATATGAAAAGGTTGACTTAAAATCAGCTGGTATCATGGAGAAAGAATGAGCATGGAAATCTCAGCCTCCCATGGAGGCTGACATGAACTTAAGAGTAACTCTAAATTCTCTCATTGTAGGTGATGCTGCGAAACCTCCCCAAGGGGTACCAAAAGCCTGCGTGAAGAAAAAACTGGAAAAAAATAAAGGAGAGTATTGTGATTTTGAATTAAGTTACTCATTTATTCACATAATTAATGAGTTTCTATTAGTGTTAGGCACTGTTTTACAAGATGGTATAATTAGTTAACAAAAACTTCAAAACTCTCGCCCCCGTGGAGCTTACATTTCTAGGGAAGGAGAGAGATGATACATCAATTAAAAAAAAAAACATAGAACTAATGTTATTCTATATTGTATAATTATGTAAAATCAAGCCTGAGTATTTGACAACTTCTCAGATACCACAGATCTGTTGTTTAATGAAATCAGCCTAAAACATAAAATTGTGTATTTGCATGTACACAACACCTTGCCTGTTCTGTGAGTCAGCATTTCTTCCTATAAGAAACCACAGCTTGGTAAAACACAGAAGCTCAATTTCCTAATAAAGAGATATGTTTTACTAGGCAGGCTGTTATACTGCGTTATTACTCTCTCTGACCTTGGCTTTAGTTCAAGGAGGTTTAAACCCAGAAAGAGAAGGCAGTCAAGAAAAGTGTAGCAAAAAAGCAAAACAAAACAATACAAAATAACCTCAAAGAAATTAGTAACAATAATTAGTGAATTCAGAGATTATATCTTTTTGAAAGCTAAAAAAAGAAATATAACACTGAGCGCAGGAGTTATGTTTTCAGGTAAGGGCTACTGTTATTGACAATCCATCATCCAGCTATCTAACCATCCGTCCATCCATCTGTGTATTCTAGAAGAAGTGAGCAACTCATGCAAAGGCATAAACAAGTTTACTCTCAATAGGAAAGAGTTGCCCTGACGTATGATTGCTTGCAAACTTATATTCAAATCCTATAGTATTTATTCTGTGGGCTCTGCCAACATAGCTGAATCTTAGGAAAAGACAAACCAAAACAAAATTGTAACATAAGTTATATTTGTCTTTAGTGTAGCCTTTGTGTCTGTTACTGCACGTTTCCATACCTTTGCATTTTCTTTTTAACACATAGGCTTTAGTGTCCAATTTATTAAAGTGGCTGCATGTCCCTGTCCACAATAGACAAAGTCACACCAAAATCCTAAAAAGAGAAAATTTGCTTCCTATCAAAGGCCTGACATACTTTTGCCATGAGTGACGCAGAAAGATTCTATAATAGATTAAAGGAAGCCCTTGGAAATTAGTGTTAAATACAATCAGTCTTACATAGACATGTACCTTTAAAGTAGACTACTTGACATTTTTTCCTTAAGATGAAAATTAAATAATGACCCTCTGTAAAAAAAATATTAAAGATCTCCCTTCACTGAAAAAATAAAATGAACAAAATAATGGGACACAAGCTCAACTTCTGTTTTGCCCACCTTGAATCCCTCTGACACACTTCCAAGTCTACCTTACAGCAGTAGGGCGATTCCATAAACTGGAGATTTATAACATATGACAAGTCAACCCAAATCCTTATGAAGCTAGAAATGAGTCAGCAACATTGTAGCTGCTTGAAATTCAGGGCATTTCAGAGTGATGGGGAGAAATCTTCAAGAATTTCACAGAGGATGTTTTACTCTGAAAAATTGCTGAGAATTCTTCAGAGGCAAAGTAGTGTCTGGGTTTTTATTTTCCATGTCTAGGTGGTAAATGAACCAAGGCTTTGTGAGCTGAGATCAGATAGCTGGCAATAAGGGCCACATCATCATCTGGATATCTAATTACTTACACACCCCCTTTCCCAAAAAGTGGTTAACCTTCAATGAATCTCTACTTCTCAATGCAGGAGCCAGTGCATGGCAGGCCTGTACTGCATTAAGCTTTGTAATGCAAGGTTCTCAATAAACTGACTCCCACATACGTCTCCAGTCCAGATTTCCTACCCTTCCCCTCTACACTCATTGCAAATATCAATGAAACTGAAAGCTTTTCATTTCTTCAATGGTTCGTGCTCAAATTCTAATTATTATTGAGTTTATATTTGATAAACTCTTAATACGTAAAAATTATTATACATAATAACAAAAATAGAATCTCATCCATTGAGTATCTATTTTGTGGTGGATATAAGGATGTAAGTCTAGCACTTACTTATATTTGGCTAATTTTCACAAAAACTCTGCAAGCAAGGCTAACCTATTTTAGGGCTCAGGAACCTGCATTTTAAAAGTGTCAGTAATAGGTCCAAGGTAACATGGCTAACACATGGTAGATATGGACTTTAGCATATCTCCTCCCTCTTCCTTGACATTCAAGTTTCAGTTCATGGCAGCTGTGTGGAGAGAGGTTTTCTCTGAATTCTCTGCCCCTATGGAGGAAAATGGGGGCTTCTCTTGCCACTTGAAAAACAATTAAGGATTCTGTGATACCATTATTCTAATGTCCTCACTGACTTACTGGTTTGTCTCCCCAACTTAGATTGGGAGCAACAACCCAGGACTTTCTTCTCAGCAGCCTCATTCTCTAGCACATGATAGGTGCTCATAAAATATTTCTCACAGGCTGGGCGCAGTGGCTCATGCCTGTAATCCCAGCACTTTGGGAGGCCGAGATGGGTGTATCATGAGGTCAGGACTTCCAGACCAGCCTGGCCAATATGGTGAAACCCCGTCTGTACTAAAAAATGTTTTAAAAATTAGCAGGATGTGGTGGCATGCACCTGTAGTCCCAGGTGGAGGTCGCAGTGAGCCAAGATTGTGCCACTGTACTCCAGCCTGGGTGGCAAAGCTAGACTCTGTCTCAAATATATATATATATATATACACACACACACACACACACTTATATATATGTATATACATATGTGATATACATATACATATGTATATTTCTCACACTTGGTCTAGTATAAATGAATGAATGATTTAAAAGATGCTGCAGCATAACTACTCAGGGACCAGGTAAAGCCAAGGGAGTAACCTTGTCAAGTCTTCCTCAGTCAGCACCCTCTGAAGCTACCTTTTACACTATAATAATTTGCTGCAAAACCTAAATGGAATAACTAGATGTGGCTAAAAGCCCAGAGCTTTTTTTTTTCAGCCCTCACCCTCACCCCCTACCCTGGCCCAATTCACCTCCAAAGTGATCCAGAAAAACTAAAAGACAAAATTATTACCCTACAAGGAGGTTTATAAGGGAGCATGAAAGGTGCTGCTGTGAGCCTGTGTGGAGGGACGTCATGATAAAGGCCATTAGGAGGCTTTATTGAATTGTAACCTGGGAGAAGTGTGGCTGGATTCATCAGGCTGTGGTTAGGGGACCTAGGAGCAAATTTTACTGGCTGACCTTAACTAGAGAATTGATTTTTCTTTTCTCACAACTCCCATAACAAGAGCGAAAGAGAGAAAAGACTGGAGGCCTGCGGGGATGGAGAGAAGAGACAGCAGTTCTGTGGGGGTGAGCTGGATGGAATCTTCCCTTCCTTCTTCAAGGAGAAAGTGCTCTGTGCAGGACTGAGGCCTCGGGTAGAGAGGGCCTGACAGGACCCTGCTGAAGATGAAACACATGCATTCCTGGGTTCTGCTGGGTTGGGAATTCCCAGACCATATCCGAGCAGGTCACAGAATCGGGGTCCCAGGTGGGGACACAGTGGTTTCCTCCTTCATTTTCAAGAGTGCCAAATGAGGCATATGAACGAATTCTCTCTCTCCCTTTGTTTCAGTCTGTCTTTCTCTTTGTCTCCATCTTTGCCTCTCTCCCTTTGTTCTCTTTTTCTCTTTCTCTGTCTCTGAGTTTGACAAGGAATCAATATCACACCTAAATGCTCTGCACACTTATATTTACCAGGTAGTATATATTTTCAGCCCACTAAATGTCTTATATCCTATTGCCCTGAGAGAAATCAGTAGGAGTTGAAGGCAGCAATACCTATTTACATGAAGAAGCTCTTCCAAAATACTCCACTTATTAAATAATGAAAACTCCTCTCTGGCAATGATGTTTATCATAGAAGTTGCACAGTCATTTGTTCTTTAAAAAAGATAACCAGGATTTAAAAAAAATGTCTCCTCTAGTAATTTCTGAACTGCAACCATGATTCTTGATAATAACAGCTGTTAGTAGGTGTAATCACACTTACCTCATGGGGACTGTGAGCATCCAATGAGATAAAGTATCTCCAATGCAGAATGCCTCAACAGAGAAATCCTCATTTTATCAATGTTTGCTGCTGTTGTTAGTCATATTACTATTATTCCACTTTACAGATGAAGAAACTGAGGCTTAGAGGAGTTACAAACTTGCCCAAAGGAACACAGCTAGTAGGTGGAGCTAGAATTTCGTTTTACCTGGGCCATGAAAATAATGTACTGAAGTCTCTTAACAAAATCGAAATGAGTGCAGAATCAGAGGAACAGAGAGGTTCATGAGGCAACCTCCTTCTCTGCCTTAACTCACAGGAGAATGTCAATGGACGCTTTTTAATAGGTTAAGTAAGGAAGGTCCAACACAATTTTGTGTGGTAAGAAGGCAGCTGCTCTCCGGGCTGTTTTCACCAAAGGCCTCCCTAACCATCCTCAGGAACAAAGCTGCTGAAGCTATGCTTACTGGGGAACTTGCTGTGACTGCTTGGAACTCAATTGCATTCTGACACTCTATTCATCTTCCAGCTTATTTCCCACCACTGACCCTGATCTTATTAGAAAAACCTTGGAGAATATCAGTAATGGCACCTCTTCTTTTTTATTTTCTTTTGACAAGTTATTCCAGAATGTATTTAATATCTCCAAATTGTCATTGATTGAAAATAGTCATTTTAAATGAGCAGTTTCAAACTAATATTTCTCTTTTTTTCCTTCATATTTTTTCTTCCTAGTCACAAACTTGATCTTTTCAAAGGTATCTTCCTATGTGGTCAAGAAGCTATAAAATTCTCTAATGACAGAGGAAAAATTTTTAGTACAGGTTTAGCCTCCCAAATTTGAATATCTGAAATCCAAAATTCTGTAAAATCCAACATATTTTGAATGCTAACATGATGCTCAAAGGAAATGATCATTGGAGCATTTTGGATTTCAGGTTTTCAGATTAGGAATGCTCAAGCAGAAAGTATAATACAAATATGCTAAAGCCCTTCCCTCCCACCAATCCACAATTCAAAGCACTGCTAGTCCCAAACATTTTGGAAAAGGGATATTCATCGTGAAGCATAGGTCATCTCCAGGTGCTTGAGTGGTTCCCCTCTGAATCTCCTACCTAGAACAGAGCTTAGCACATAGTAGGTGCTCAGGAAATAGTTAACACATTATGGAAAGTCATTTCTAACTGAAACTTATTAAGATATTTGGAGGCTTAGATCTCAACACAGTTTTTCAGTGGGGCTTTCGTGAGCAAGGAAATGTCAAAAACATGCAGGTAGAAGAAGTGACTGATCCTCTGAGATTTGTGAGGCAAAAATGTTTTGTCTGCTTCATAAATATGTCTTTCTTGCCAACGTTTACCAACTAGAATTTCTCTCTTTGACTCTGCATTTAGTACCTAAGGAAAGGCACTGACTTTGGAATTAAGAGCTATTAGGTAAGATAAGTTTCTTTAATTAGCTAATTGAGACCCTGGGCCCCTAAAGGACAGAGATAGGGCTGGTGAGACACTTTCAGGAAAGAATAAAAGGGTGCTTGACTAAAAGGGCAACACGATTTGTTGCTGTTTGAACAGAGAGTGAGAAGGAGAATGCCAAAGGTAAGGGATGGCTACCCAAGATGTAATTCACCAACTTAGACAGTCCTGGCCCCAGTTCCAAAAGAATGTTATGTATTTGCTTCAAGAAGCCACATTTGCATGATCCATGAGATAAATGTAGCAGCATTAAAACAAACAAATCAAACACACACACACACACACACACACACACACACACACACACACACACAC